>NC_052616.1:59792019-59892489 GCF_016545825.1 Eucalyptus grandis | reverse complement strand
ATCGGTCAATCGTGAATCCGCACCAACTAGGAGCCTTGCACCGTTATGATTGAGTCCTCACCGAGCTAAGTTTTACCATCTCTCATATATTAGAGGATAGGTTTAAAATTGATCCAAGATCGCTCGAACAAATATTTTTTGGAATAAAGAGAAAAAGTATCGAAAGGACATTTGTTTAATCTAGCGTAATGAAGTCCCCAAAATCCATTAAATCTCTTGCTCGTAGAAGTAAAGTATTCTCTCATACTTGGGTTTTAGATTGGCCCGCCAATACTTAATTCGTTGTGACTCCTAAATAGATTATATTGCGTGTTGAATTGAACATAAGATGCGAAAGGAAAATCATGACGACTACCATAAGGATCATTATTGAAATGAAAAAAAGAAAAGTATAGGCCTGATTTGAATTAACAAAAGGTTTAATACCATGAAACAACCTAAATTGATACGCATTTAACAAATTTACTCCAACCTAGCTTTTTGACTGGAAAAAACTCCAAACTGCTATACTTGTGATAAATTTGCCCAAAACTAATTTTTTAACAATGAAAAACTCCAAACCGATATACATGTGACAAATTAACCATAAAAATCTCAGACTAATACATTTGTGACAAATTTACCAAAATTAATTTTTGATTACTAAAAACTCCAAACTAGTACATTTGTGACAAACATATCATTCGTTAAATTGGATTAATACCACAAATAACCACAAAATCAGTACACTTGTGATAAACGGGAAGTAAAATCTCAAATTGGTACACTCATCAACTGCCATGTGTTATCTAACTAAGCAATTTGATAATAAAATTTAATAGAAACTAATAGATGGTAAATTTGTCATAGATATACTAGTTTTGGGCAAATTTATCATGGTTATATCGATTAGGGGTTTTTGTGATCAAAATATTAGCTTTGAGTAAATTTGTCATATTTATATTGGTTTGGGATTTTTTGTGATAGAAAAATAGTTTGAGGTAAATTTATTATATATGTACAGATTTGATATTTTTCATGGCATTAACCCAAAAAAATAATGAAAAGGACCATTCTTGAGGTCATCCCAACATACAAACAAAGTTATCATGAACACTACAAGAATTTGCAAACACAAATTTGTCTTCCAAATTATGCCAAACCTTGGCATTAGAACAATCAACACGATGATCCTCCAAAAACTTAATGGTATTTTGAAGCACTCTCAATTGGATCTATCTTCACTATAAAATTGGAGACGAGAAGCTATGAGAAAAGTAATATTAATTATTGATATGGGCTCCACTAAACATCCACCACAGGATTCCACGTGTCATAACACTTTAACTTGTGCATAGCCATGAAAATGACATCCCTACTTCATATATGGTCATGTCATTATTAGGAACACACGGTAAGAGTATGATACCCCTACCCAAGGAGATCACCAAGTGGAGGGCCTAACTCCAAACTCATCAACATATTTAGTTAGATTTACTTTCACTTAAAATTTTAAATCAATAAGTTATGAGTTAATTAAGATATATTAACTACTTTGCAACACACCAATTTTCTGATGTGAGATTTCTCTATGTGAGCGCATCTCAAGTTGGAGTCACCAGATTCTTTTTTAAGATATTCACCATACACCATAACAAATAAGTGGCCCACTACCCCACCAATCTACCGCCAGCTCCGATACCATTTGCTAGAGTGCACGGCTGAAATCTAATACATCCGCCCGAGGAGATCTCCAAGAGGGGACTCAAGCTCGAGCCTATCAACATATCCCGTTGGACGTGCCTTCACTCACAAATTTAAGCTAAATGAATCAACTAAATTTATTAACTACGCTATAGCACATCAATTTTTCAATGTGAGATTTTCCGATACAATTCACATGTATATCTCAATAATCATGTTACTTGTTAAGAAATCACTTAAAGAAAATTTGCATTTTTAAAATGCACTATCTTTTTTGTGTCATGTGTAATCAACGCTTTGGAAGATTGAAAAGTTCTCTATTAGTTATGTTTGCTTATGTGGGACTTATTAACAAGATCCTTATCATTATAAACAAGGATAAGTCTAGAGAAAATTATTCAATGAAATGAACAATAGTCACTGCATGATACTCAAACTTCGTAAATTTCACTTTCTTTTATATAATCTAGTTTTTGAATTAATGAAATTCACATATTTTCTCCCATGTTCCATCCATCAGCGAGATCAACAGAAGAAAAAGAATTTCAGCCAAAAACGTTGAAAAAAATAGTATAAGTTCTCCCCCTCAATCATAAAGCTAATTATAATTGACTATTGTCTCCCCCTGCACCATAACAATCGTTTTATATTAGTGTCGTAGGAAGATCAAAATAGTCTAAAAAATTAGCAATTTATAAAGAGTAATTGCTAAGAAATCGAGTATGAACATGTGTATGAGGAGGAGCTAAAATTATGCTGCCTAATGGGTCCATATTTATTATGGTTTCGATCTTTTAGACACAAAGGCGCCTTAACCCATCTATTTGATGGTCTCACTGCTAAGTTGCATGGAACTATGCAAAGTGTTCATTCCTTCGTCATCCCCAACTTTTTATTTTATTTTTCTTAGTTTTCTTTTTTGCCCCAAAGCCTAAATTAGTTATCTCGAAGACTTTGCATCCAACGTCCCACCACCAAACGCGCTTTTAAATTTTGTCGAGTCCCTACGGTCAAGAAACCATCCTTTTCTTTTCGACCAGAAATCAACAAAATCAATCGTCGGCACATGATAATTTGTCTAAAACAACCCTTTTTCTTTATTTCGTACCTAACATGGTAAAAAGGTACTGGACAAAAGAGTGATTGACAGCCGGTCTATAGGTCTGCCCCTTCCCCATAGTTCACGGGAGAATATCCTAGCATATACTTAAAAATCAATCCCCCGTGAAATCTGCCAGGTCCCACCGTCACCTGCGGCGTTTCTCGACCGGCCCCCATGCCAAATCAAAGATCAACAGCAGATCTTTCTTCATACGCAGATTTCTCTCGGCTGACCTAATCCGATCCATCTTCGCGAGATTCTTGCACGTCGCATGCAGCAACATCAGACCAAGAAAAGCAAGAACAGAACAAGAAAAAGAAAAGAAAACATGGGATCCCTCGAATTGCACCGAAGTTTTCAAACAGAAACAGCCCACCAGATCAGACTGGAACTCCAATCCCTAGCGATACACAACCAGATCTCACTACTACCGACGCTTACCGACGCTTATTTTATTCTCAAAATACTGAAACTGTAACATGACCGAGGATTATTAGTAATAATGCAGAAGTACGGCCAAACGACGACCTCGTGGCTTGCCCTAAACAGCATTGAACGACGAGAGATGCCTGGAGTGCTCCCACGGCTTGTCCCAGACGAGGGCCTCGAATCTTCTCGTGTTGGTCCCGTCCTTGACCTCGAAGACGATCCTGTAGTTTATCCCCGCCTCGAACAGGATCTCGGCCTTCAACACCTTCTCCAGCACCAGCCCCGTCTGGGCCTGGTCATTGCGCGCCTTGACGGCGAACTGAGCGATCTCCCTCACGAACGGGTCGCCCAGGTTCTTTATCGGGTTCCAATACCGGAGCAGCGGCTCCGTACGGACGGTCCTGGCGGCCGAGACTTGGAGGAGAAGGAGGGCGGCGACGGCGGCGGCGGCGAGGATGAGGAGTGCCGAGACTTGAAGGAGAAGGAGGGTGGCGGCGGCGGCCGCGGCGGCCGCGGCGGCGAGGATAAAGAGTCTCATTTTTGGAGGTTTTTCGGGTTTGGTTCTTGGTGTTGGATCGTGGGGGGCTATGAAATTGAATAGTTATCTTGAAGTTGATATATTCCGGTTGCGTGCGTTGATAGGTCTTGGAATTGCCAGAGTCACGGACGCTTGTCGTGAGGCGAATAAACTTGTCTTGGGTCAAATTGGAAGTCATGGCTAAGTTCTACTTTTTAATGGATTAATGACTTAATGACCTCTTAGGATTTGGCAAGGTACGCGTTAAAGAAGATGTGAGGGTACGCATTTAATACGAGAAATATTGGATACGCGAGAGATCATGTGTTTTTAAGTGGGGTTTATAGTATTATTATGATTATTTAATCCTTTCATTAGATCGTATATTCCCATTTAACCGTTAGATGATATAGTGTGTGAATTTTTACATACTAGGTTAAGTCCAATCTTCTAGTTTTGTAAGAGGCAAACTATGCATGTCAGGACAAGGGGATTGTCCGAAGTTCAAGAATTTCTCCTTTGGAGCTCAAATCTCAACAAGTGAATTGCAAATGAGATTTCATGATATCCGAACGTGGGACGAAATTGTTAAAAAGTCATAAACCTATTGTAACTATATCAATTTAGTCCTAATTTTTTGGTCAATTCGTACTAAACCTTTTGAAATTGTGTCAATTTAGTTCATCCGGCTAATTTTGACCGGCCGTACTAATGTGAATACTAACTGGCGCTTTGTCTAGCCAACGTTGATATGGCAATTTTTAAATATATATAATTTTCTTTTCTTTGCCTTTTCTTTTTTTCTTTTTCCTCCTTTGGCTTCTTTTCTTGCAATGGCCTAGTGAAGCTCCAACGAGACTCGCTAGCCACCGCGCAAGGGCCCACAAACCCTATTGACCACCGGCAAGGGTTGCAGCCTTTGCTAGGCCCGGAGATTGCAGGCAAGGCTAGCCTCACCATGGCCTTGTTGGCCGCAAGTTAAGGTGGACTTGCTCGAGGCTGGCGAGGCCATGGTGGTCTTTGCCCACTCACAGCAAGGCCATGGTGAGGCAAATGAGGGTTGTGACCCTTGCTGACAACCAGCAAGGGCTTCCTAGCCTTGCCTTAGTGGTTGGCAAGCGGGGAAAAGAAGCCAAAGAAGGAAGAAGAGGAAAAAGAAAAGGAAAAGGAAAAAAGAAAAAGAAAAATGGAGAAAATCAATTATGCATGTTAACTTAGATTAGAATTGCATATAGTTAGTTTTCATAAATGGAAAAAATAAGCAAAAAGAGAGAATAGCTAATTGGTTAATAGAATCATGGTTAGGCAAGGTATAGTATTTTAGTTGCTTTGCTTATACTTAGAAAATCAATTATCTTGATGCATTTGAATTTCACTTGTTAATAGCAATTTATTTATTTAACGCTTTGATTATTGAGTGTTATTTTTTATGGTTGCGTACACACATGATCATCTATCATATATTAGTGGATAGGTTTAAAATCAATCTAAGATTGTTTGAACAAATATTTTTGAAAATAAAGAGAAAAAGGTGCCGAAATGATGTTTATTTAATCCAGTCTAATCAAGTCCCCAAATCCTTTAAATCTCTCACTCGTAGAAGTAAAGTATTTTCTCACGCTTGAATTTTAGATTGGCCCACCAATTTGTGACGACTCCTAAATATATTAAAATTGCTTGTTGAAATTGAACATAAGATGCGAAAGGGAAGGTCATGGCAACTACTACAAGCATCATTATTGAAATAGAAAAGAAAGAAAAGTATTGACCCAATATTGATTTTTTTTAAATTGAGTTAATATCATGAAAAACCCTAAATTGATACACATGTGATAAATTTACTCAAAAACTAATTTTTTTACCACTAGAAACACTAAATTGGCACACCTATGATAAATTAATCTCAAATCAATTTTTGATTATAAAAATCCCAAAGTGTAACAAAATGCACCATTCAATAAATTAGACTAATATCATGAAAAACCATAAAACCGATACACTTATAACAAATGGAGGGTAAAACCCCAAATTGGTACACCTATGATAAATTTATCCTAAACTAATTTTTAGACCGTCAAAAACCCCAAACTAATGCATTTGTAGCAAATATATCATTCGTTGAATTGGATTAGTATAATGAAAAAATATAAAACCGGTACACTTGTAACAAATGGAGGGTAGAAACCAAACTGATACAATCATCAATTGCCACATCATCTAACTCAATAAATTGATAATAAAATTTAATAGAAACTAACAGATGGTAAATTTGTTATTGGTATGTCGGTTGGAGTAAATTTATTACAAGTGTGCTACTTTGGGGTAAATCTGTCATTGGTGTATTGATTTAGGGTTTTTAATAGTCAAAATATTAATTTGGAGTAAACTTGTCATAGGTGCATTAGTTTAGGGTTTTTCATGATAAAAAATTAGTTTTGAATAAAAATTTGTCACATGTGTACAGTTTGGGATTTTTTTGTGGTATTAACCAAAAAAAATAATAATAGTGAAAAGGACCACTCCTGAGGTTATCTTGATGTACAAACAAAGTTATCATGAACACTATAAGAATTTACAAATACAAATTTGCGTTCCAAAATTTGCCAAGTCCTGGCGTTAGAACAATCAACAAGACAATCCTCCAAAAACCTTACCAACAATACATTTGAAGCACTCTCAATTGGACCTGTATTCACTATAAAATTGGAGACAACAAGACATGAGCAAAGTAATATTAATTATTGCTCTGTGTTCCATTAAACATACACCGGCAGATTCCACGTGTCATAACACTCTAACTTGTGCATAGCCATGACGGTTACATCCCTACTTCATATATGGTCATATCATTATTACGAACGCTTAGTAAAGGTGATACCTTCGCCCAAGGAGATTGCCAAGAGGAAAGTCTAAGTTCGAACTCGTCAACATATACAATTAGATCCACCTTTACTAAAAAATTAAGCCAATAAATTATGAGTCAATTAAGATATATTAATTGTTCCGGAATACACTAATTCTTCGATGTGAGACTTCTCTACATCTCAATAATTTGCTACTCACATGTGAAATCAATGTTAGGTTTACTTCCTTTTAATTCAAATATTCTTTTATATCAAATTTATCTTAAGTTGGAGAAATCGTATTGGTCACGGGATTCCTTTTTTAATATCTTCACCAAACACCATAACAGATAGGGGGTCCACTGGCCCATCAATCTACCATCAATTATGATATCATTTGCTAGGAGTGCGCAGCAGAAGTCCAATACTTTCTTTCAAGGAGATCCCCAAGAGGGGACTCAAGTTCAAGCCTGTCAATATATCCGGTTGGACACAACTTTACTCACAAGTTTAAGCCAAATGAACCAACTAGAATTTTATTAACCAGGAGTGCACAATAAGTCTAATACCTTCGCCCAAAGAGATTCCTAAGAGGGGACTCAAGTTCGAGCCCGTTAATATATTCGATCGGATGCACCTTCACTCACAAGTTTAAGCCAAATGAACCAACCAAAATCTGTTAACTACTCAACACCACATCAATTTTTCAATGAGAGATTTCCTTATCTCAATAATCATGTTACTTGTTAAGAAATCACTTAAAGAAAATAAATTATTTTTCTTAGGAAAAAGAACATTTGGAACGGAACACTTAAGTGATGAGAGTTATGAAAGTGACATTTATGTGCCAAAATTGGAGTAAAATGAATCAGTTAAGTATCAATGACGAGAAAATCCAATCAAAATATTGACGTAACAATTTTCCGACGAGGCAAGTGCAAAACGGTGTCATTTTACTGCTGACCAGGGTAGATAATTAATATAAAAATTAATTAAATTAAGTTTAAAACTACATTAATTTATATATTATCATTATTTTTAAAAAAAAAGAGGAAGAAGATCTAGATTGTAGGTGATCGAGGGCTCAGCCTCACCTTCTATCTCCACCTCGTTTTTTCTCTCTCTTTCTTAAATATATATATTTTTATTTTTATAAGTATACATATTTTAATTTAATTGATGTTTATATTAAAATCAATAAAAGATAAAACGACATCGTTGATTTAGTTCTTTGACTTGCTATGTATATGAGTTATATTATTAAAAAATTGCCACGTAGGATTTTCGGCCACCTTCGTTGGACTTGGCATTCAAGTATCATAACTTTTAGTACTTAAGTGTGCCTCCATACTAAGTTTTGACATTTCAGGTATCCGGCACTCATTTTTCTTGTATCGTGTGTAATTGACACTTTGAAAATCGAAAAGTTCTCTACTATTTATGTTTACTCAAGTAGACTTGTTAACAAGACCCTTATCATTATAAACAAAAGGTACCTTTTCCAGTCTCCAGAGAAAATTTATTCAAGGAAATGAACAATAGTTACCACATGATACCCAAACTTCGTAAATTTCACTTTCTTTTATATAATCTAATTTTTGTATTAGCGAAATTCACATATTTCAGCCAAAAACATTGAAAAAAAAATAGACAACCGTATAAGTTATTCCCCTCAATCATAAAACTAATTATAATTGACTATTGTCTCGTCCGCACCGTATTCAATCGTTTTATATTACGGTGTTGTAGGAAAATCAAAATAGACTAAAAAAAATAGCAATCTATAAGGAATGATTGCTAAGAAGTGGAACTCGGTTGGGTCCAGATGGAGTACAAATATGGGTATGAGGTGCTAAAATTATATTGCATAATGGATCCAAATTTATTATGTAGTTTCAATCTTTTAGACACAAAGCCGCCCTAACCCACCTATTTGATGGTCGTATTGCTAAGTTGCATGGAACTACGAAGAGTATACATTCGTTGGTCATTCCTAACATTTTAATTTATCTTTTATTAATTTTATTTTTTCCTCCAAAGCCTAAATTAGTTGTCTCGAAGACTTCTCATCCAACGTCTAACGCCCTAATGTGCTCTTAAATTTTGTTGAGTCCCTACAGACAAGAAATGAGTGTAGGACACCCTAAGTGCCAAAACTTGGGTTAGGAGGATATTTAAGTGCCAAAAGTTCGGAAAGGTAAACTTTAATGTCAAATTGGAGAAAAAAATATTTAAGTGCCAATGGCGATAAATTCTAGCCAAAACGTCAACGTGGCATTTTTTCGGCGAGGCAAGTGCAAAAACGATATTGTTTTGCACGTTGATATGAAAATAAATCGAAAACGTCATTTTGGCTCGGATTTGAATTTTAATATAACCGTTAATTAAATTTAATTTAAAACTAAATTTTTATTAAAAAAGAAAAACAAAAAGGATCATAGCACTTGTTCGGCGAGGGCTGTGCAAGCCCTTGCCATTGTTGCCCCACCATTGTCGGGAAGGGCAAGGGACGGTGGGGGAGGGTTAGCTGTGGTCGTTGGTTAGGGCCCGACAACCTTGGCCAACCGACGGTAAGGGGCCTATAAGCCCTCGCTCAAATTTGGGGTGAGGGTAGCAGCCCTTCCTCGGATTCGGCAAGAGCTGTTGGACCTTGCCGTTAGTTGGTGACCTCGACAACCCTTCCCCATTGTCGTTGACCCTTCTCAATAATGGTGGGGCAATGGCGACAAGGGCTTCCATAGCCTTCGTCGAACAAGTTTTACAAACCTCTTTTGTTTTTTTTTTTTTGTTTTTTTTTGTAGTTTAAATTTAATTTAATTAATATTTATATTGAAATTCAAATAAGAGAAAATGACATTGTTTTAAAAAGAGTGACACTTAAGTGTGCATTTCGACTTAAATATCTCATTTTTAAAAAAGCTACTTAGGCAACTTATATTATTTATAAATAAGTCGTCGGATTTTCGACACCCTTTGCCAAAGCTGACACTTAAATATCTCATTTTTTACGGAAAATGATATTTAAGTGTGATTTTTGAAATTTTTAGTCTTAAATATCTTTTATGCCAAATTTTAGTGCTTACGCGGTAGTTTTGCCGCCAGGAAACTATTTTCGACCAGAAGTCAACAAAATCAATCCTCGGCACGTGATCATTTGTCTAAAACAACCCTTTTCTTTATTTCGTATGTAGTTAAATTAGAAGGTGTTGTACAAAACAGTGAGAAAATATTAGGTACCCTAAGAGTGCCACGCAATTTTTGCTCTGAACCATTTAAAGTATGACACCTGTCCATCTCTCTTCACGTCATCTCACTCTCTCTTCTCCCTGGCCCACCGCTCTAACGCTCTCTCTCCTCTCCTTTGCATACCGTCTCTCTCCTCTCTCTCTCTCTCTCCCTGTTCTCCGTTGAGAAAATATTAGGTACCCTAAGAGTGCCACGCAATTTTGCTCTGACCATTCAGAGCATGCCATCAACTTGTTAGAGTTATCTACTGTTGTATTTGCTTCAGTCACCTAGTAAAGAATTTTTCAATCACATTCATGATAAACCATAACATATTACCAAACATTCACTTGGTAAGTGGGTACACAATTTGAGAATGGAAATTTATATGTGGTTAAAACGTGCATGCTACATACGGTGAAATTAAAGTCAGAGTGAAGTATGAACCTGCAAAGAGAAGAAGAATTTGCACATGGGTTGTTTTGCTTGATAGGAATGAGAAAATGAGCAATTACTGCCCCTATTGCAAGATCCCTTAAGAAAATAGATACATAATTCACCCTGTTAACAACAGAGAAACCACTCTCAGTAGAACCCTTGGGCTGATCACCGTGTGTCACTCCAGAGTAAAGAGCTCTTATCTAAAATTGCAGACAAATGAGACTTATAACTCCATAGGTATCTACAAAAGGAGGACATAAAGTATGATATTGTACCTCTTTGACAACAGCTGTCAATTTGTCAGCCACAGTTGTTGTCTGGAAGTCATTTGGGGCAACAAAGGGCACAGCAACACATTTCCTGCTGTCGGCAGAAGAATTAAGTTGAGCGTAATCTAGGCCAGCTGCATCTTCATCTTCATTTGGCGGTGGATACTCAAGAAGGCACTTGTGTTGGAACTCGTAAGGATAGTAATAAGAAGGAAGAGAATCAGATGCACCGAGGAAGTTGGGCCGAAACAAATGCAATGAACTCAGGACATCTTCATCTGAGGAAAAGCAAATTGAAAATCAAAAGGGAAACTAATGGAAGAAAGAAAGGGAAAGAGAGGTGACAAGAGAGAACTCAAATGACAAAGTTGCGGCTTTACATATTTCAACGACATGATTAAGTGATGACTGCACAAGATTATGAAAGAAGCACCATTCTTCTTTCTATCTTCACTAACTATCTAAATAACACAACAAGTCAACAACAAGCAAGATAAAGCAATACCTAATGCAGATGTATCTATAAACTTAAACATTAACATGGCATCGAATTCTACTAAGTAGAATCCAAAAAAAAAAACGAACCTTCGGATGTACAGGAGTCGCCAATGGGCTACCTACCAGTGGGGCTTGGGAAAGCAACAGCGAGAGGCGACGGCGTCAACGACGTCTACGCTTAGGAGTAAGGGGTGCTTCACGGAGGAAAGAGAGAAAGAGTGAGCATAGCGACTTTTGCTTGCGAAGAGGGAGGCCAAAATGCGAGAGCAGGGGTTTGTCGGTGTCGGGGTTGGACAGTAAGGGCGCTCCGTAGAGAAAAGAGGGAGAGAGTGGAGGGAAGGTCACGAGAGGGAGGCGAAGGGGCGTCGGCATTGGCGTCGGGCGTGTAGGCAGAGGCAGAGGCAGAGAAGTCGACGTCGGAGTTGGGGGCGACGGAGGGAATCGGCGGAGGGGCGTCGGCGTTGTGGTTTGCTCGAAGAGAGGCGTGACTTTGAGGAAGAAAGAAAGAGAGAGAGAGAGTAGACTAGAGGTCGCGAGAGGGAGGTGGAGGTTGCGTCGGCATTGAAGTTGGAGTCGGGCGACGGAGACAACCGGCAGAGGCGGAGGTGGAGGGCCGTCGAAGTGGGGAGAGAGAGAGAGCAGAGTGGACTTTATGTTTTTTCTGAACCCTCTGCAATTTTGTTCTCCCCACAATGTAATGAAGACGGGGAGAGAGACAAAGAGGAGAGAGAGGAGAGTAGAGGAGAGAGAGCGTCTAAGCATGCAGAGAGGTGGGCTAGGGCTTATGGAAGAGAGAGCAGAGAGAACCTCCCACGCGTTGGTTTGAAATGGAGAAGTGGGACGACATGAACCGACACACGGACGGGTGTCACGCTCTGAATCGTTCATAGCACAAATGACATGGTCCTTTGAGGATATGCAATATTTTTCGGTTTTTATAGGTGGTGGCAACGTGTATTTACTATTTAGATTTTGGAAACAAAAGAAAAAACTCCTCCCATTTTGCTTTAGGGCCAGCTAAGAATTTTCGTTGACTGAAAATAGTTCTAGATCTGCTGCTAATTTAAGGATTATATTATAATGCTTTTAATTATCTTGCTTAAGGGGTGGGCTATAAGTTACCCTTTTAGGGTTCTTTTAGGCGACATGCATGCACAACAGTGAGGGGATTTCTAGCCTCAGATTTCATGGCAACTTCTTAATTGATTTCATGCTTTGAGAGATTAATGAGCTCTTTTGATTTGGCACTTACATCTATGCTGGAAGCCACAATCGGAATAGGTAATATTAACCACCGCATGGAACTATATATGTTCTTGTATTTTTAAGTAGAGTTTAGATCACTATTTAGACTAGTGTATTCTCCTCTATTTATCAGACAACATCACAAGTCAACCTTCATGCATTAGCTCAAGTCATCTTCCTAATTCAATCAAAGGCAAACTATGCACCTCGGAACCGGAGGGACTCCAAAGTCCAAAAATCACTTTCTTGGAGCCTGACTCCAAGTGAGGAAATTGAAAATGAGATCTCGTGCTCTTTGGAATATAAGATAGTATTCTTTCATTTCAATCAAGTCCTTGAATTTAAGTGATCTTCCTAATTCAGTCAAAGGCAAACTATGCACGTCGGAACCAAGGGACTCTCCAAAGTCCAAAAGTTGCTTCCTTGGAGCTTGACTCCAAGCGAGGAAATTGAAAATGAGATCTTATGCTCTTCAGAAAATAAGATGGCGTTCTTTCATTTTATTTTTCAATCAAGTCCTCAAGTTCAGTAGTTATAGAATAAAATCGAGTGGATGAAGTATGTCGGTAATTTTTGGCAGGACGCGAGGTAAAATCCATAAATCAAAAACCCTTAAAATAAGATGGGAGCTTAAAAAGTAAAAAAAAAACCTCTGGATTTGCAGAGTTCCTTCCCTCTCGTTATGAAGAGAATTTTCTATCCTCGGATAGCCATGACTACCCAAACCCTAACCCCAATTTACCACACTACCATCCTTTTGTCCTTCTAATTTCTGATCCTATTTTCCCTTTCTTTCATTTTCACCGTAACCCTCTCTTGCGCTATCGACATCAGTTTCGTAACCGATGGTGGGCCAAGCTTTCCTGTCGCATTTCCTTTGCTTCCGCACATCTTCGATTCGCTTCGCCTCCTCTGGTTTTTCTGCTGGTCTTAATCCTTGACTGAAGTGCGACTGGTTTCTCTTCGGAATTCTCTTCCGTTGGGTTTGTTATCCGACTGCTTCAACCCCTTTGTTTTATCTTTAAAGTTTATGAATGGATTCTCTGCATTTACCTCTACATGTGCTGTCTCGCATCTTTTGTCACTCTGGATGTCTTCTATTGGGGACCAATTATTTCTGGTTAGTAAGTTTCAAGATAGCTCGCCCAAAAGTTTAGCTCTTACTCCCTCTCTTTGAGATGGCTTCAGAAGACTCCTTGCGATTGGCTGCTCTGTGCTACAGATTAGGTAGGCTTTCTACTGAAAAGAACATTGAAGTGTGGGAGGAGGAACCCCCACCTGCAAAATTGGCACAATGCAGGTTAACTTTGATAGGAAGGATTATGTCCAATCCATCCATAAATTTCCCAGCCTTTCAGAGTACATTGAAAAAAGCTTGGAAGACTGAACAAGTCGACTTTTTACAACGTGAAGATGGCCTATATATAGTACAATTCCATTTGGCTACTGATAAACGGTGGGTACTAGAAGGAGGTCCTTGGCTTTTTTTGGGCAATCTCTTCATTCTCAAGCCATGGCAGCCTAAGGACTTGCCATTGGAATGGACAACTGAGCAGATGATCACAAAGATTGTGCAAGATTTAGGAAGGGTGATAGAGGTCCGAGTTGACACTAAAGAGGGTATTTCTTCTAGGACTGCAAGAGCAAAGGTAGAGTTCATCTTTAGAACCCCCTAAGGGCAGGTAAGTTGGTCTGCCTAGAAGGGAAGCTATTATGGCTTGACTTTTGCTACGAGCGTCTCTCGCACTTCTGTTACTCCTGTGGAAGGTTAGGTCATTATGCAATGAATTGTAAGACGATTCCCTATGATGAAGCAAACTTTGAAGGGCGTGATAGTATGGTGTACGGTTAGTGGCTAAAGGTTGAAGTAAAGGAACCTAGTCCTTTTTGGCAGACTTTTTATACACCTACCCTCACAGCAGCTCAACCTGAAGAAACTATACCTGAGACGCCTCCTTCACAGCTTCAGAATCTACCTCCTTTGCCAGCTCCGCCTTCTATTACAAAAGAGCAACAGAGGCTACACAACCTTGCCAATAAACTTGCAACCTACGCACTCGACTAGCAAAGATCTTCAAAGGAGTTGTGTACATACAAAGACTCATTCCCGCATCAATTAAAATGAAGAATGTTCAGTCCTCTCTTATGGAGTTTCAACAGTATAGGAAAAAGAAGAGTGCATGCCTGACACCTAAAGTGGGTATTGCTAAAAAACAACGATGCTACACACCAACTGACTCAAAGGGTTTAGTCTTGTATGACCTCGATGAAGCAAGTTTACTGGATACACCTGTTCTTGACGGGGGAGAAGCTTGACATTGGGCTCCGGTGGCTGGCTCTCAACAGCCACCATCTCACAAATGAAACTTATATGCTGGAACTGTCAAGGACTAGGCAATCCCCTGACAATTCACGCACTTAAGGTCATGACGGCCAAGGAAAAGCCCAATATGGTATTTTTAATGGAGACAAAGAATAATGCAGTGAAGCTGACTGATATTCAGCGTCGTTTACACTTTACTAACACTTATGTTATCAACCCTGTTGATCTGGCGGGAGGTCTGGAGGTCCTTTGGAATGACGAGGTATCCATAGAAGTATTATGTTCAACAAAGGATCATATTGATATGACTTATAGGGAAGTGCAGGATGGTCGTATGATTAGACTAACTTGTGTTCATGCTCCATATGATTTCACTTTCGACAACTATTGTGGAATGAGTTGCGCAAGATTAGTTTGGTTAATGTACTACCTTGGATTTGTGTTGGCGATTTTAATGAAATCCTTTATCCATGGAAAAAGGTGGGGAAAAGGCCGGCTCATAAGCTCTGTATGTTCTCCTTTCGGCAGGTTCTCAATGATTGTGCTTTAACGGAATTGGAAAGTAAAGGGTGTCGGTTCACGAGGATGAATAATAGAGAGGGTGATGAATTGGTAAAAGAAAGGCTAGACAAGGCTATGTGTACACTTGACTGGCGATTATTATACCATAATGCAGAGATCTTTGCCTTGCCACCGGTGGGTTCTGACCATAGTCCATTGATTATTAATACTTCACCATCATCTAGAAGACGAGGGATGAATTTTGTTTTTGACTCTTATTGGAATGACCATGACGAATGCCGATGTATTATCTCGTATGCCCGGAATTCACCCAAGTGGGGTGGTGATCTAGTCCCAAACGAAAAGGGTCTCTATGGCATTAAGCAAATGGAGTCAGGCCAAATTTCCTAAGGCTGATCTTAAAGTTACAGCTCTACAGCAACAACTTCAACTTATTATAAACCAGCAACAATGTACCTTTAATAGTTTTGAAGTTACCAAGATCAAAGAAGAACTGCAGCAGACCTGGCAACAAGAAGAGCAATATTGGGCTATGCGGTCGCGGATTCAATGGCTGCGATGGGGGAGAAGAACATGAAATTCTTTCATGCTGCCACTCTTCAAAGACGACAAAAAAACTGCATTATTATGTTGCAGGATGATAATCTGAGATGGATCCGTGAACCACAGGTTTTGAAAACTATGACATCCACCTATTTTGCTGAGTTATACACCATGGTGGGTTACCGAGATTACGAACCTGTTTTAGCTCAATGTCTGCAAGTGGTAACTGTGGAAATGAATGCAAAGCTGCTGGAATCAATATCTTTGGAGGAGGTTCGACAAGCTACCTTTCAATTGGGCACTAATAAGGCTCCCGGCCCCGATGGCTTTAATGGTTTATTTTATCAGACTCATTGGAAGATCATCAAATCAGATTTTCATCTTCTAGTACAGAATTTTTTCGGGTCAGGCCGGATGCCTACAAATCTGAACCAGACTGTTATCATTTTGATCCCTAAGACACCTCACCCAGAAAGACTAGATCAATATAGGCCGATTAGCCTATGCAACTTTGCTTATAAGATCATTTCTAAGGTACTTGCTAATCGCCTTAAACCTTGGCTACCTAATCTGATTTCCATGGAACATTAGGCTTTTATGAATGGACGACAGATTCAAGACAATATTCTCGTCATTCAGGAAGTTATTCATCAGTTCAAGACTCGAAAACGAACGAGTAAATTTCATGCGATCCTCAAGACTAATACGAAAAAGGCCTATGATAGAGTAGAATGCGATTTCCTGAATGCCTATTTTCTCAGATTGGGTTTCCATCCAAGATGGGTGCACTTGATCCTCCAATGCATCACTACCACATCTTATAGTGTCCGCTTTAATGGTGAACTACTTCCTTTTTTTCATCCAACTCGTGGCCTTAGACAAGATGACCCTCTTTTGTCATACATTTTTATCTTATTGGCAAATGTTTTCTCTACTATGATTTCTCAAGCTGTTGATATGGGTCAATTAAAAGGAATTAAATTAAATCGATGGTGCCCTACATTGTCCCATTTATTTTTTGTGGACGATGCCATCTTTTTCCTTGATGCTAATATTAGGGAATGCCAGAACTTGGGCAATATCTTAAATCGGTATTGTATGGCCACGGGACAGTCTTTGAACCGAAACAAATAAGGAATTATTTTAGGCAAGAATTGTCCTTTCGGCTTACAGGAAAATCTAGCGTCTGAATTTAGAGTTCCGATGCTACAAAACTATGGGAAATACTTGGGAATACCGTCTGATTGGGGCCGATCTAAAAAGGAAATGTTCTCTTGGCTCTTGGGGAGAGTACAAGCAAAGCTGGAAGGATGGAAAGAAAAGTTTATTTTGAAAGGGGGCAAGGAAATTCTCATTAAATCGGTCATCTAGGCACTTTCTCACTATGCTATGTCAATTTTCAAACTTCTATTGTCTCTTTGTAAAACTATAGAGAAGAGCATTGCTCGTTTCTGGTGGAAAAATGATCAAAATAAAAGCAGGGATACATTGGAAGCGATGGGAAATTTTAAGGAAGAGTAAGAATGAGGGTGGTCTAGGATTTTGTGATTTGGTAGAATTTAACAAAGCCATGCTCGGTAAGCAAGCATGGAGATTACTACAGCAGCCACAAGCTTTATGGAGTAAAATTTTTAAGGATCTTTACTACCACTCTATGACTTCCAATCGGCGAATCGAGGTTCTTGACCATCCTGGGGGTGGCAGAGTCTTGTAGTTGGTAGGGATGCTATTACTCCTCATGCTAGATGGTCAGTGGGTGATGGAAGGCAAATTCACATTAGGGAAGATTGCTGGTTACCAAGAGGATTCACAGGTGGACCTATGGCTAGAGAGGAACCCTAACCGGTGGTTGATCTTATTGATCCCATCCACAACAGCTGGAATACCTCTCTACTCAATAGCTTCTTAGATGGTCATATTGTAGCAGAGGTTCTAACCATTCCAATTAGACCAACTTTAGTTGCTGATCAACTAGTATGGACAGCCAATAAGGATGGCCGCCATACAGTTAAGAGCAATTACCATGCTCTGAATTCTGTGAACAGAACTCCAAACAACAGCACATCATCAACATCATATCGACATCCTATGATACTGTGGAAAAAAAATCTGGACAATGCGTACAGTCCAAAAACTACGAATATTTCTCTGGTCTGTCTACCAAAATGCGATTGCTTCTAAGGACAACTTATTCAAGAGGCATATAAGTTCAGAACCTTTCTATCAGGTATGTAACAAGCAAGTTCCAGAAACATTAGAGCATTTATTTCTATTATGCTCATGGACAACAGACGTTTGGCTTCATCCACAGATTAATATAGATATCCAACTTAGTTCAGTCACTCGTATAGAAGTTTGGTTGACAGAAAAAACTGAATCGCCTAATAACTCACCTGCTCTAGAGCTCATCGCCAATGTCCTCTGGCAAATCTGGCGAATGAGGAACAGTTTTATCTTCAGGGGTGATCGGCTGGATCCCTCTTTAGCAGCGGAGAATGCACTCTCACAGACGTGCCTTTACGAGGTTTCCATCTCATCCTCTTCATCACGATCTACAGGAAAGAAGCAACATAGTCAGATCTGGCATCCATCGGCACCAGGCACTTTGAAATGTAATGTCGACTCTTCTTTTCAGCCAGGGAGCACACACGGATTGATGGCTTTGATCTGCAGAGATCAGTATGGTTGCCTTACTGATGTTTATACAACACGATTTCCAGCAGCATCAACCTTGATCGCGGAATTTCAGGCCCTCACCTTCGCGCTCCGCCATTTGCTGCACCAAGGGCTTCATCAGGCTCCGATCACGCTTGAATCAGACTATAGTACTGTCGTTGCTGCTGTTACGAGAGAAGAACTGCCACCATGGGAGGCTCGTGTTTTGCTCGCGGAAGCCACCGATTCCCTTTCCTTTTCCCAAACCTAGTTGTTCGGTTTTGCAAGCGAGAAGGAAATGCTGTGGCTGACTGAGCCGCTAAGGCCCAGCTTTTCAATTTTTTGGCCTAGGATTGGAACATATATCCGCTTTACCTGTTGCTAGACCTTGTATATGCCGACGCTCTAGCGTCCGGTTGTAAGCTTCCCAAGTTTTAATGATAGTTCTAATTTCGACAAAAAAAAGAAAGAAAGATGGGATCTTACCTGTAGTCGATCGATTTTATCCGGAAACGGTGTGCGGAGAAAAGAAATCGTAGCAGAATTTTTGGCTGGTAACAAGGGATGAGCAAATGGCGGCAGGAAACGACAGCGTTTACGACAGATGGATCGCACAAACGTGAGAATGGTCCCGTCTTGTCGCCCATTTCCGATGCAAAAGTAGCACGTGGTCGCGGAAAGGACGGATCTTGGAGCGTCTTTACAGCTTTTTTTAGGGTTTGACTGCGCGTTGTCTTTCTTGGACTTGACGTCTAAATTTGAGCTTCTGAACGAGCCAAACTTTGATTTGCTGGAGTCCAATCGACGTGGCGTCGTAGAGTAGGTTGAATGATTATGAGGTTGAAGATTAGGATTTTGGAATGGTCGCGTGGCCAAATAGAGGCAAAATATACAAGGTCGGAGCGATTGAATTGAGCCCAACCGAGCAAGCACTTAGTGATGTTTGGATTTGTGATTGATTTCCGGCCGCCACGCAGTTCTATTCAAGTCCCCACAGCTGCTAGAAAGAGCTAGGAAAGGTGAAAAAGAGTTCATCTACAAAAGATATAGAGATGATAAGCTCAACCGGGATCTTTATATAACTCCAAGTCAAAATTCATAATCATTCACTCGTTTTAGTTTTCAAAAGATTGGTTGCTCGGTGCTTAACCATTTCCGATGAAAAATCACAATATTGCACGTGTAATCCATTTTGAGAAGAGAAAATAAGAGAAAAAAAAGTATTGGTGTGATTTTAAATTTCAAAAATAATAAAAGGACCACTCTTGAGGTCATCCTAATGTGTCAACAAAGTTATCATGTACATGATAAGATTTTACAAACACAAATTTGTGTTTCAAAACATGCCAGACCCCCGCGTTAGACAAAGAACAATCAACAAGATGATTCGCCAAAAAACTTACTAATTAGTTTTTTTGAAGCACTCTCAATAGACCTACCTTCACCAGAACGTTTGACTTAATAAGCTATGAGGAAAGTAATATTAATTAACGTTAATACAATGAAGACCTTCAAATTGACACGTTTGTGATAAATTTACTCAAAACTAATACATTTATGGAAAATTTAATCTCCATTAGTTTCCATTTAATTTTACCGGTAAATGCACTCTAACTTGTGCCATGAAAATTGTATCCGTACTTCATATTTGATCATATTATTATCATCATCATCATCATCATCATCATTATTATATCATCATCATTATTATTATTATTATTATTATTATTATTATTATTATTATTATTATTATTATTATTATTATTATTATTATTATTATTATTATTATTATTATTATTATTATTATTATTATTATTATTATTATTATTATTATTATTATTATTATTATTATTATTATTATTATCATTATTATTATTATTATCATTATTATTATATTGTTAAAAAGTGCTTTCATGCACTATTTTTCTCGTGTTATTCCTAATCGACGTTTTAGACACCAAAATATTTTCTATTAATTATGCTTAACATGTACTCTAGATGCATATATTAACAAAACCATTTTTATTATGAAAAAAAGATACTTTTTCTGGTCTTTGGAGAAAATTTGTTCGACGAATTGAACAATATTTACCACATGATCCTCAAACTTCGTAAATTTCATTTTCTTCTATATAATCTGGTTTTGAGTTTAGTGAAATTCATTAATTTCAACACTCACGTTCCATCCAACGGCGAGATCAACGAGAAGAAAAAAAAAGAATTTTAGCCCAAAATATGAAGAAAAAAAATTCATAGGGATCACCAAACAAGTTTTTCCCCTCAATCAAAAAACTAATTATAATCAATAGGAAAATCACTTTCATAAACTTATTGTAAAATTCAGTACTAAATATTTTTTCATTTGCCAATTGAGTTTTAAATTTTTGTATTTGTACCAATTCAGTTTATCGACTAATTTTGACAAAAAAATTGATGTAGGTAATTTTATGTAGCACGATCAATGCTTATAGGAGAAATTACCAAAAAATTCTAAACTTATTGAAATTGAGCCAATTCATTTATAAACTTTTTTTAGCCTATTCATCAAAAACCTTTCACAAGTGTGCTAATTCAATCTATTTGGCTAATTTTGGCCAATTGGACAAGGCGCTAGCACCTATCATCCAATTGATATTGATGTGGTAATTTTTAATAGTATTTTTTTCAATTTTTTAATTATTTATTTCCTTTTATTTTTATTTTTTCTTTCTTCCTCCTTTGGCTTCTTTTCCTCACAATGGCTGGTGAGGGTTACGGCTTTTACTTGGCCTTGCCTAAATTTGGGTGAGGCTTGGGGCTTGTGGGCGAAGCCAGCCTCCCCATGGCCGTCATTACCCAGATTTGGGTGAAGTCGCCTTGCCCATGGCCCTTAGGCCTCACTGACGAAGTAGGGTGAGGCCTTGCCAAAGGCTCACTAGCCATTGCTTAATAAGAAGTCAAAGACAAAAGAAGAGAGAAAAAGAAAAGAAAAGAAAATTATTTAAAAATTACTTCATTAACATTGGCTAGATTGATTGATGTGGTACAATAAAAGATTTTAGATTGAATTGAAAACGAAAAAGTATAATATGGTTATGATTTTCTTTTGATAATTCACTCATGTTGATATGTATAATTGTTTAAAAGAAGGTATATTTTTTCTTTTTGACCAGAAGTCGGCAAAAGTATCAAACTACTGGTCAAATCTACTGGACCCACCATCATCTACGACGTTTCTCGATCATCCCCCATCCCAAATCAAAGATCAACAACCGACCTTTCTTTGGACGTAGATTTCTCTCCTCGGTTGACCTAATTTGATCCATCTTCGGAAGATTCTTGCACGTCGCGTCAAGCAAGATCAGACCCAGAAAAGCAAGAGCAAAACAAGAAAAGGAAAGGAAAACGTAGGATCCCTCCAATTGCACCAAAGTTTTCAAACAGAAACAGCCCATCAGATCAGACTGAAACTTTCCATCCCAAACGATACACAACCAGATCTCACTTCTGTATATAGACTCTTGATTTATTCTCAAACTACTGAAACCGTAACATGACCGAGGATTACTAGTAATAATTCAGAAGTACGACGAAACGGACAACTCACGCCTTGCCCCGAACGGCCTTGAACGACGAGAGATGCCTGAATGCTCCCACAACTTGTCCCAAACGCCGAGCGAAGCTGAGCGTGATACAATCTTGTACAAAGAATATATTCACCGTATTGTTCGTTGGAACAGTTATAGAAGGAAAGCTAGTTTAGCCACTAGGCGCCGCATGGGTCATTCCGCGGCCAAAGAAACTGTCGGCCTGTGATACATGCACAACAGTGAAGGGATTTCTAGCCTCATATTTCATGGCAAGGTCTTAATTGATTTCATGCTTTGAGAGATTAATGAACTCTTTCAATTTAGCAGTTACATCTATGCCGGAAGTCGTATGGAAATATATATGTTCATGTATTTTTAAGTGGAGTTTAGATCAATATTTAGACTAGTGTATTCTCCTCTATTTATCGGACGACATCACGAGTCAACTTTCATGCATTAGCTCAAGTCATCTTCCTAATTCAATCAAAAGCAAACTATGCACCTCAGAACCGGAGGGACTCTAAAGTCCAAAAATCACTTTCTTGGAGCCTGATTCCAAGCGACGAAATTGAAAATAAGATCTCATGCTCTTTGGAATATGGGATAGTATTCTTTCATTTCAATCAAATCCTCGAATTTAAGTGATCTTCCTAATTCAGTCAAAGGCAAATTATGCACGTCGGAACCAAGGGACTCTCCAAAGTCCAAAAATTGCTTCCCTGGAGCTTGACTCCAAGTGAGGAAATTGAAAATGAGACCTTATGCTCTTCAGAAAATAAGATGGTGTTTTTCATTTTATTTTTTGTTGGGAATAACGGATCCCCGAAAACTGGATTCGACACTGAATCGAACCCCTAAATCAATGCGGAAGACGAAGCCCGGGAATAACATGTATCACCGATCGTAAAGCACACCACGGATTCGAGCATACCTTGTTAGCCACAGATTAGACACTGACGCCGATAGAGGAAGAGAAATTGGCCCTGTTCGATCCGATGACGCCTTGAAGGGGAGAAAACAGTGGCCTTGTGCTTACTGTTCTTTTTTTGTTTTTGAGAGAGAATGCGCGGGAGAGGAGAAGACGTACGTCAATTCTGCCAAACGGTGTCTTCTCTCTCTCTCCTCCCTTTATACCTTCCCCATCCACGGGCCCTATTCCCGTGGGCCGGGCCTTTGGGCCCGGCAAAGATGGGTGGACGGGCCTTAAGCCCATCACCAATTAAAACCATCATCTCCCACTCGCACATGGTGGGCCAAACATGATTCTCTTTACCTCTCTTCAACATTCATACTGGTGAATAATCCGTGCGACCAGCATACTTTGAGAGCTCGTTGCTATACATATGTTAGGAATATATAGCAGCTCATAATGGGCATCACACTCCGAGTAGATTTAGTATGCAGTAAGTACCCTAGATCGATCGATCACATTTATATATCTCTTAATCTCTTTTAAACAATGATATATATATATATATATATATATATATATATATATTGTATTCATAATTATGATTATCACAAAGATAGTCATAATTGGTTAACCGGTGAATATAAAAACTACAATGTGATTCTCCAAATTCGATCTTCCTCTTTCCTTCAAACTCTTAATTTCAGTTCAGCTTGCTTTTCTAGAAATGCCCCATTAGATCGAATCAACTCATGACCATTGGCAACGCCTTAAGATAGCAAACACTAAATAGAAATCTTGAAAATAAGTAAGAGTCATGAGGGGACAAAAAAATTGAGGAACTCTTTTCCTCAAGAGTCTCACACGTCATAAAAAGTTGAGATCAAACTTTTTGCCACTCTTATTGGTCGTCTCATGCATACGCAGTATGAAATACTTATTACGGTATTAACTCATTTCCTATGGAGGGTATGTCTACACTTTTAATTCCGTACAGATGATAGTTCAGACATACCCAATGTCTAACTTGAGTTCACGTATCTACTCAATCATAAAATTCATCAGAACTCACATCTGGCATCATAGACAGATAAAGTAAAATATGTGGGTGATTTTACTTTCGGTCATAGTTAGTATTATGTCCTCATCTTAACACCAAGTTAAGGCGACATACGTATTTTAAGCTTGAGCTTTCGATTATCACCTAGATAATAAGCTTAAAAATAGTCTCATCTCTATCTATCACATAGAGGCGATTACCCGTGTGAATGGGCTAATCTTATATCTGTCCGACATACTTCTTCAACTTAAGATAATGCACTGAGCATTAAGATGCATAAAGATCAAACAAAGATTCATAGGCATTAATGATGAAAACACAAATTCATCAGATGTGAACACTTAGGGAAATTACAATATTCAATACATCAGCCTCTACGGAATCCTAGAGATTTCATATAGCCACAGAACACATCTCTAGGTATTGGCTTTGTCATAGGATCTGCTACCATTTTATGCGTAGTATGTACTCTAAGTTCACATCTTTTCGTGCAATCATATCATTGACAAAAGTTATACTTGGTATCTATAGGTTTGGTCTTGCCATGATATTTTGGATCTTTGGTGTACACTTTTGCTGCTTGGCTATCACAATTAACCAACAATGAATCTGCAGCACTTCAAATAACACATAAATGATCCAATAATCTCTTAAGCCAAACATCTTCTTTTATTGCTGCTGATAATGCCACGAACTCAGTTTCCATCATGGACGAGGCTATACACTTTTGTTTCTTAGTGCTCCAACATATGGTGCCATTATTCGGTAAGAAAACAAATCCAGAGGTAAATTTTCTTTCATTTAAATCTCCTCTCCAATCAACATCAGAATAGCCTTTGAGTTGCAGATCCTTTCCATAATAACTTAACGTATAATTAGCAGTCCCCTTTAGATACCTTAGTATTCATTTAACGGCTTTCCAACGTGCTTGACCTGGATTGGATTGGTATATGATATTGCTAGTATAAACACTTAGAGGGGGGGTGAATAGGCGCACAAACAATTTATCGATATACGGAAGCAATTCTTAACAAATTGAAATACGATCAAGGTAGAAAGAGAGAAATTGGAACACGGGATTTATAGTGGTTCAGCTTTTCCAAGCCTACGTCCACTTTTCCGCACCGACGGTCCACCGGCTGGATTTCACTATGATCAAAAGAGTAGTTACAAAGCACAGCTTTGCCTTGATTCCACAAAGTGTAGATGTACTACCACACCTCCTTAAGGTCTCTCACAAATATAGACTCTCTTTTGTATACAAGTATTCGCTCAAAGGATTTATCTAAACAAATAGGAGCTTCAGACTTTGGAATTCTTCTATCGCGCACACCTCGAACAACTAAGGACGTCTTCCTTATATACTCATTTATGCCATCATACCCGTTGGCACTTACCAAAGGAATTCCTCCAATCTACCCGTTGGACGAATCAATTAGGAAGATCGTTCGAGCTATTAAAGGAACGTGTTGATAGCCCATCAATCTCGTTCGCCCATACAATCGGGATCTCGGTTTCCATAAGTAGAACCTTCCAATAATATTTAGACAATCATCGAATCTTCAGTCATTGAATCAAACTTGATCAATCAAAGGATTACGATAAGTCTTCTCCAGCCACGAGATCTTCTCCAGATGATAAGGTTAAATCGAACAAAAAATCCAGTTCGGGATAACCTTTCTTCAACGGATCGTAGACTGTCAATGAGGATAGACTTTAAGTCTTGAGTCCGGCTGTTCGGAAGTCTTCGACTTTAACTAACGTAGTCCGTAGACCTTCGACTAGGGCGATGGAAACGTTTTGTCAACTTCAAAACTCTTCACGAGGATTTCTCCAACAATCTCTCCCTTTTTGATGGTGACAAAACCTTCCTGCAGATTTGGATAACTTTGACCTGCAAAACATTTCTCAAACACATATGAATATCTTATGGAAGTAAATGGCTAATAGAATAACACTAGAATCTGCAACCACAGAAAATAGGTTAGTCCAGTATATGATTAAGCCATTCATAAGATATCAATATTGATTAATAGAAGCAGTAAAGTCAAGTCCAAGTCTAGGCAGTTCTTATCCAGACACAAAACAAAGTCAAGTCTGTCAAAAACAGACAGTTAAACACAATCCAACAAACAGTTAAAAAATGATTGAAAGTTTTTTATCAAAATCATGCATCTCTCCCCCTTTTTGTCATCATTTAAAAAGGATGAGATGAAATCAAGATTGCTTGGGAACGCGAACAAGCTGGAAATCTTCCATAGACTGAACAATGCCTTCCAACCTTTTAAAGTCTTCCTTCAGCCTGTACAACCTCATCACTCTTGGCATTAGCCTGATTCTGAATAGAGAGGGCTTGCATCTTTTCATTCAATGAACAGGAAGAAGCTTGACCTTCATTCTTCAAGCTTTGAACTTCGCATCCCAAGGCATAAATCTGACCTTTCATCTCCAAGAGAATATCCATGATTCTACGAAAATCTGCTCCATTATCAGTCTGAGTACTTGCTTCGGCTCGATCTGGAGTAAAAGCAGACAATGGTGGATCAGCAAATCTCGCAGGTTTGGCGATGAAGCTTCATGACCTTCCTATGGAAATTGAGATGCATAAACATCTTTGGTGTCCGGGCGCGGCGGCTCCTTCACTTGCATCACGGATGTGAAGACGTCACTCCTTTCTCCTTATCTCCCCTCGTTTCCATGCCTACTGTGTGGAGAAGATATTTCCTCGGGTTCTCCTTCTTCTCTTATTTCTTCTTCAGGTTTTTTCTTTTCTGCGTCTTGCTCGCTTCTCTTTCTTCTTCTTCCTTCTCCTCTACTTCTCTTTCGTTCTTTTCCTTCTCCTCCGCTTCTTTCGTCTTTTGTTCCGATTCTTTCGTGGGAACAGACGACTTAAGTTCTTCAAAGCCATTGCAGAGATGGTGATGTCATCGTCATCATCTTCATCCTCAACGAGGAGAGCTCTTCTTTTCTTTGATGGAGCAACCATGGGCTCCTTCCCTTTTCTCTTAGCAAAGCAGAAGAGAGTTGATGAGATTTGGCAGAGTCTTCTCCTTGAATTTCTCCAATTCCTTGCTCGGTTCCTTCGATGCATTTTGGTCACCATTTTCAGTCCTACCACCATATGATCGCATGGTCGAACACAAAAGATTTGCGGAGGCTGAATATTCAGATGTCCGAATAACTTCGTAACAAGGCTTGGGTAAGGAGTTGACCTCTGTCCTTCATCACTGCTCTATACATGTGAAACATAAGTATGAGGAAGAGAGAACTTCCTTCCACCGAGGATGGCATACATCAACTTTGCCTCAGAGCTTGAAACATCAGTTTTGGAAGTTGATTTCGGCCGAAGGCAATTAATCACGGTCTTGTGAAGCAAGATGTTGAATGCATTCATCCTTGAGTAGGTGATCTTCTCATCCGTTCTCCTGTCCTTCACCAGTTCAAGTGTGGCCCAAGCAATGGAAACTTTGATTGGTTGATATCGCCTCTCTCAACTTCTAACACGTCCAAAGCATATTCATATCCACAACATAATCTTGTTCTTTAACACTGAAGGAGAATCTATTCGCATCTAGAAAGCTAAGATTCGAATAGAAATATGCGATCAATTCAAAGATAAGCCTCTCGTTGAGTTAGAGCGGGGGAACTTTTCAAGTTGTAGAATACCTTGAACTTTTCCCTCAAGTTCACTTTCACAAAGCATCCAGAAAATCAAAGTCCACACTTCTAGGGTTTATTACCCCACGCTTCAGCAATTTCGAGTACAGATCTTTTTGTTCATTTGATTTGAACAAATCTCCATTTTTTCCTTGAATTTCAGCCGCAATACCCATTTTCGGTTGAAATAGACTGAATGCATTGTCATCGTCATTCCCATCTACAGGATTTGGCCCCAGATCACGAGGATCACTTGGGATATTCGCAAGGGTTTCCTCAAACACCCCTTTACGAGCGATTCCCAAACTTTCCATTTTTCGCAGAAAAATATACTGTTCCTATATCCTTTTTCTTTAACAAAATCATCAACATAGTTCAAAGGAGTACGAATTCTTTTTAAAGCACGATATAGCTTGTAAATAAAAGCGGGCTTTTGAACTCTTACGGGTCCGCATCCTCGATGATTTCTTTCCGATGCCGATCAACAACGCCTTAAGGACTAGATGGTGGAGAATGACGCCGCCGAGAATGTTGTGGGCTCGGTTCTGATCCGGGAGTAACTTCATCTTCGCAAGATCGAAGTGCGTAGGTCCCTCACTCATTCTCTGTGGTCCCCTGCTTGCGATTCTTGAGGACTTTCGCGAAGAAGACATCTTTCTCAGTGTTTGGAAGATTCCTTTGCTTGACTTTCCAGAAAAAGATGACAACTTTTTGAAGATTTAGCGAAGAAGACAAACGGGAATGGAGGATCGATGCTTTCTAGGGTTTTGAGAGGAAAGTGAGTAGAAAAGTGAAGAGAAATCGATAGTGCTCGTTCGGTTAAAAAGAAGGATAAACGAACCGTCACAAAGGAAATAAAAATATGCCTTTTCAAAATAATTGATTTTATCCGCAAAAAAAATAGCTATTTCAAAAATAACTTCCCTTTTGAAAATGAATCGATGCAATATTTACGTCAATTAAATATAGCAACAATTTAAACAAGTCTTATGATCGTACCTTTTCAAGATAAGATTGGAGAGAGAAAGACTTACGATCTGGAAGGTCGAGCCAAGGCGTAGATAAAGTCTTGTAATCCCGAGTTTGAAAGTCTTTAGAATTTGATATCCTCATACCTCAAAATGTTGAGTCGGACCGTATAGACTCAAATTGATTTTTCTCCAAAGGCTTCGTGGAGTATATCACCACTGATTCTTTGAGTCAACAAATTGAATTGAAACATCTCCATTTTGAACATGATCTCTAATAAAGTGATGTCGAATTTCTATATGCTTCGCTCTTGAGTGGAGAATTGGATTTTTGGTGAGATTGATAGCGATGGTGTTGTCGCAATTAATCTCCGTGCATGAGTCTTCGATTTCAAAATCTCTTAGCTGTTGTTTTATCCATAGAATTTGCGAACAGCAGCTTCCAAGAGCTGCATACTCGCTTCGTTGTTGAAAGAGACACAAGATTTGTTTCCTTGAAAACCAAGACACCGTTATGCTTCCAAGCAACTGGCAAGTTCCTGAAGTGCTCTTTCTATCAACTCTACAACCGGCTAGATCTACGTCTGAATATCCCAGAAGTTTAAAGTCTCCCTTCTTAGGATACCAAAGACCGATGCTTGATGATGAAGCAACGTATTTTATGATGCGTTTGGCAGCACTGAGATGAGATTCTCTAGGATCTGATTGAAACCTAGTAAGATAAAGAAGTGATCCAATAATGCTCCTGTACAGCTTTTGATCAACTTTCTTCCCTTCTTCATCTTTGTCTATCTTTGAAGAACTTGACATCGGTATGTCGGTCTTTTTGCACTTCTCCAGTCCAAACCTTTTGACAAGATCATTAACATATTTTTCTTGATAAATAAAAGTACCTTCCTTCAATTGTTTTACTTGAAGACCAAGAAAGAATGTTAACTCTCCCATCATACTCATTTCAAACTCATCCGCATAGACTTTGAAAATTTCTTACACAAACTTTCATTAGAGGATCCAAAAATAATATCATCCACATATATTTGAACAAGTAAGAAACTTTTGTTTTCCTTCTTGATAAATAAAGTCGTATCCACTTTACCTTTGACAAAACCATTTTGTATTAGGAACTTACTTAATCTGTCGTACCAAGCCCGAGGTGCTTGCTTTAAACCATACAAAGCCTTTTCGCCTAAAGACCGAGTCCGGCTTCTTTGGGTCTTCAAAACCTGGTGGTTGTTCCACATTAACTTCCTCATGGATAAATCCATTTAGGAAGGCGCTTTTGACGTCCATTTGGAATAACCTGAAATTCTTATAACAAGCAAAAGCAAGTAATAGTCGAATAGCTTCTAACCTTGCCACCGGAGCGTAAGTCTCATCATAGTCTATTCCCTCTTCTTGCGTATATCCCTTGGCCACGAGTCTTGCTTTATTTCGTACGACTTTTCCTTTTCGTTCATCTTGTTTCGAACACCCATTTGGCTCCAATAACAGTTTTACCTTTTGGTTGGGATGTCAATTCCCAGACATCATTTATGCTGAACTGTCTGAGCTCTTCTTGCATAGCTTCAATCCAGCTTTCATCAGATAAAGCTTCTTCTATGCTCTTTGGTTCAATTTCGAAACGAGTGCCACAAAGACTAGACTCTTCTCGCCTTTTGGATCTTATGCGAATTCCTTCATTAATTTCGCCAATTATAAGATCTTTGAGATGACTGGACTTATGCTTCCAGTTACTTGTTGATTTGTCTCGGTTGATGATCTCTTTCTTTATTTGGATCTTCACTAACAACCCGATGCTGATTTTCCAGAGTCTGAGATGCTTCTTGAGATGTAGACTTTGGAGGGTCTGGAGCAGGTTCAGATTCTTCTTGATGAGTCTTACTTGATTCATCTTGTGTTGAGTCTTGAAATTTGACATCATTGACTCTTCCACAGACTGGCTCTTTTTGTTAAAGACTCTGAAGGCTTTGCTTGATGTAGAATATCCAAGGAAGATACCTTCATATGATCTTTCTTCAAACTTACCAACTCGATCTTTTGCATTTTTCAGTATAAAACATTTACAACCAAATACATGAAAGTATGAAACAATAGGCTTCTTTTCTTTGAATAACTCATAAGGGGTTTTCTAAAGAATAGATCTTAAGAAGACTCTATTGATGATATAGCAAGTGTTGAAAAACACTTTCCCTAAAATCGAGAAGAAATTTTACTTTCAATTAAAAGAGTTCTAGCCATTTCTTGAAGAGTTCTGTTCTTTCTTTCCACAACTCCATTTTGCTGAGGAGTATATGGAGAGGAGAACACATGCTTAAAGCGAGATTCATCACAGAATTTTGTAAAATCTTGATTTTCAAATTCACCTCCATGATCTGTTCTTATACTAGAGATAACACAACCTTTTCATTTTGAACCTTTTTAGCAAATTTTTCAAAATACGGAAAGGTTTCGGACTTACTTGAAAGGAAATATACCCAAGTAAAACGGGAGTAATCATCGACAATTACTAGGCAAAACTTCTTACCCCAATACTCGAGTTCTGGTTGGTCCGAAGAGATCCATATGCAGCAAGCGTAGTACATGATTAGTAGAGATATGATTTATTTGCTTAAAAGAATTTCTTACCTGCTTTCCCGAATACATGGAGTGCATGAATCGGTCTTTTGGTATGGTAATTTTGGTAGACCTCGAACAAGCTGCTTTGATGAGATTTTGGCTAATTGCTTCATGTTGAGATGACCAAGCTTTTGTGCCATAAGCTTGCTTCGTCTTGAATTGAGATAAGACATTGCGATTCATTTGGTTTCACATCCAGAAGATAGATATTTCCATGTCTTCGACCCATGAAAGACTCGAGTAGAGTCTTTACCGATTCGAACATGTCCCTTCTTGAAAGAAGATCTTGAAACCAGTATCACACAATTGACTAATCTTTGAGAAGATTGTAATTAAGTCCTTCCACTAGGGAGACATTACTTATTGTGAGAGTACCAATTTTCACGGTTCCAAATCCCACAATACTTCCTTTGCTGTTTCCTCCAAATGAAACTTTTCCACCATTTACTTGAGCAAGCTTTATAAAACAATTTGAGTCTCTCTGTCATGTGTCTTGAGCATCCGCCATTTGTCAAGATACCACTTTACTGTTTCTTGACGGAGACCCGCATTTAAAATAAAGTCTCAAGCTTTCTTTGGTACCCAAATTTTCTTGGGTCCTTTGGTGTTAGTAAGATAAACAGAATTAGCCCATACTTTCTTAACAGGTTTCCATACCATAGGGAACTCTTTTCAAAGTGATCCGACGTTGCACTTTGAACATCCGAGAGCATTTCTTCCTACGGGTTTAACAAAAACTCTTTTGAAGTGATTTTTGTAAATTTCACTTTCAAAGCCTTTTCTTGATTCTTTCTTTTACTTTAGGAAAATCAATCAAGGGAATTGTTTCTTGTCATACCTAGACCGGACTTATTGAAGTAAGGTCTTTGTCTTTGAAAGAATTTTCTCAAGTTTTTCAGACCCTATAGAAAATTTCTTTGATATATTTGATAAGTCTCTTTTTAAAAAAACATTTTCTTTTAAAAGATTTTCTTCATTTTCTTTAAGATTGGAAATGACATGTCTAGACTTTTAACTCTTTCTTCTAAAACATTTTCTTTTTGTTTTAGAGCTAAGTTTTTTTTTTCGGTTTGGAAATTCTTTTGAGAGAAGTCTTAAGACTAAAGCATAGTTCATCAATATATTTAGAAACTTTGACAGTTTTTTAAAATTACTTGCCTCAAATTCACTATCTCGAGTCCGATCTCGAGTCCGAGTCGATTGTGCCATCGACATAGATTGGCATATTCATTATCACTTTCTTCACACTCGTATCACTCCGGGTTTCAGCTTTGAGAGCTTTTCGAAATTTTTCAGCTTTTCCTTTCTTCTTCTTCGAAGAGGACGGTTGGGTCGATGTGTCTCTTTTCTTGCATTCAAAGCAAACTACATCTTTATTTGGTTCCTCATCATCAACAGACTTGGTCCGCTGTCTTTGAAAGCCTTGTTTCTTTGAGTTGAACCTTCTTCCTTTTCTGTTTAGTTTTCTGAATCTTCTTATCATGAGAGCAAGCTCCTCATCGTCCATATCATCTTGAGAATCAGTATCATCGAATCATCATTTGATTTTAATGCAATGGATTTCTTACCTTTTGGATCTTCATCTTCATTGATCCATTCCACTTCATAAGACTGAAGAGTTCCAATCAGCTCGTCAACGAGATAGTGGCATAATTCTTTGCGTCTCTCTTATCGAAGTCTTTATGTGATTCCAACTCGGAGAGTCCACGCAGTAGCTTGTTTACCTTCATGGGATCGAAGTTGGTTGACCTTGATTTTCAAGACCATTCACAATATCTGTAAAACGACTAAACATGTCGATATTGATTCTCCCGGTTTCATTCGAAGGCTTCGTATTGACCGAGAAGAATGTTGATTCTTGTTTCCTTCACTCGATCTGTTCCTTCATAGGTGATATGCAATCTGTCCCAAACTTCTTTTTTTGTAACACAAGAAGATATTCTATTATATTCAGTTGGTGATAAAGCACAATATAAGGAGTAATTTGCTTTTGCATCGAGTGTTTGTCTCTTGGTTATTTCTTCCTGAGACATTCCGCTGGATTCTTCAGTTTCTTTTCCTCTTTCAGAGACTGATGCAGTGGTAGGAGTAATTCCTTTTTCTACAATGTCCCATTCCAGAGGATCCTTTGATCGTAGGAAAGCTTTCATCTTGTTCTTCCAGATGTTGTAATCCTTTCCATCAAAGTAGGGTGGTCTGGTATTGCTTTGCCCTTCCATCAGCCCTGGTGCTAACATACTAGCCATGGATCTTTTACTATGAAGTAAAACGCTTCAAATAAAGTAAGTACACAAGCCCTGATACTAATTGATATTGCTAGTATAAACACCTAGAGGGGGGGTGAATAAGCGCACAAACAATTTATCGATATACGGAAGCAATTCTTAACAAATTGAAATACGATCAAGGTAGAAAGAGAGAAATTGGAACACAAGATTTATAGTGGTTCAGCTTTTTCCAAGCCTACGTCCACTCTTCCGCACTGACAGCCCACCGGCTGTGTGACATCCCGATTTTTCTAATTCTATTTTCAGCTAATTGAGTCGGGCATTTCATCTGTGCACATAGTTCGTCTCTCTAAGTTGGCCACTCATGAGAGGACTAGCCTATTGGACGAAGTAATTAAGGGATTTTTAACGCGTCAAACTTGGGGATTGATCACCCTTAGGTCGGATGCAAGAAAATTTCCCGAAAGCTACCTAGTAGGTTAGGCGTCTTTGAAATCGCACCGATTGAATTCAACCGTAAAAATTGGGATTGGATTTAGAAGTTGGAAGCCTGGTTATGTCACACATCTTATTAGGGTCATTGGATAATTTTTGTGGATTTTAATTGGATTCAGTTAGAAGAGAATTGAAAGGAAAATTGAAGAAATTTGATGTACAAGGATTTGGACCGGAAATGATATTGCACCCATTGAAGATTGTCATGGGAGGATTGGAGATAGTGGAATGTGACATCATCAAGTGATGTCATGGTGGGGCTTGTGCGGCTAGGATCTTGACACGTGGAGGGTGAGGATTTGTTCTTCAAAAGGTGGGATGTCACCTCCAACCCATCTCCATCATCTTCTTCATTTTGGATTTTCTTCTTGGATATTGGGGGAGAGAGAAAGCTTCGAACGGAACCAGCAGCCGCACGCCTCCTTCGTCGCTCGCTCGGTCGCCGACGCCGCCGCCCATCGCCGGAGTTCGCGCCTCGCCGTCGTGCCGGACCACCGTTGGTCGACCCCCCCCTCTCCTTTCCCCTTCCTCTCCCATCGCCTCTCTCCTCCATGGTTGCTGTGCAAAGATCAAAAAATGGCAGCGAAGAAGAAGCTAGAGCAGCCATGGCCGTCCGCCTCCTTCGCCGCTCGTCGCTCGCCGCCGGTGCCGCCGTTGTCGCCGCCGTTCGCGCGCGCAACCGCGCGTTCGCTCACCGTCGTCTCCGCCTCTCCTCTCCGCCATCGCCTTCTCTTCCAAGCGGCTGTTCAGCCAGCTCGAGCTGCGGTTCAACCCGCCTCCGGCCACCATGAGAGCCCGCCGTTGGCCGCACGGCATCGCCGTAGCTCCTCCGCCGTTCCGCCCGAACCAGCCCCAGATCTGCCCTCCTTCGCCCCCAACCAGCAAAGCAAGCGAGAGAAGAAGAAAATGGGTATGGCAGCCCCTTCGTGGGTCGTTTTGGCCGCCTTCCCGAGCCCGGATGCTCGGCCCGCTTTGAGGAAAGTCGATCCTCGTGTCGTCCTCGTCGTTTTGGTCCACTCGGCTCGCTAATCCGGTGAGTTTAACTCACTAAACCTTGATTAGACGGTTAATGATGCCCTAAGTGTGCTTAGCCTAAGTTAAGTAATCTTAGGTGGTTAATTTAGTTTATTTAATTGTGATTTAGATTAAGATGTTTGTTTAATCTAAAGTGTGTTTAATTAAAGGCTAAGAGAGTTTATTTAATGTTAAGCTTTGATGGGACATAATAGGGTTTTATTTTTTGAATTATTTAATTGTTTCGAAATTCTGGAATTTATAATATTATATTATAATCCGAAATTATTAAAATATTATTATAAAAAAAAAAAAACGGAAAAATTATTTTTGACCCCGATTGCTCAGAATTTCGTGCCGGTCGCTGCTGTATAGTCAGATTTTGAAATTGATTATTGGCTATTATAAATTGAGTGTGGATTGTGAAAAGTATGGATGTTATTTAGAAAATTCCAAGTGTCGAGTTTGGCATTGAAATTGGATTGTTAATGGTTAATATCGTAATTGGATTATGTGTGTGAAATAAAAAGTATCCAAGGATCGGTATCGAATTGTCGTGTGCTAGTTGAAAGGCTCGGGTCGCAGAGTGGCTAGGCCCCTTTGGATCCTTATTCTTCTAGAAATGCCGTCAAGAGAATGACGTGGCTTGGTCGCAGAGTGGCGAGACCGATTTGGACCATTATTATTCTAGAAATGCCGTCAAGAGAATGACGTGGCTTGGTCGCAAAGTAGTGACGAGACCGACGGACCATTATTATTCTAGAAATGCCGTCAAGAGAATGACGTGGCTTGGTCGCAGTAGTGGCGAGACCGACTGGACCATTATTCTTCTAGAAATGCTGTCGATAGAACGACGTGGCATGGTCGCAGTAGTGGCGAGACCGATTGGACCATTATTCTTCTAGAAATGCTGTCGATAGAACGACGTGGCATGGTCGCAGTAGTGGCGAGACCGACTGGACCATTATTCTTCTAGAAATGCTGTCGATAGAACGACGTGGCATGGTCGAAGTAGTGGCGAGACCGACTGGACCATTATTCTTCTAGAAATGCTGTCGATAGAACAACGTGGCTTGGTCGCAGTAGTGGCGAGACCGACTGGACCTTTATTCTTCTAGAAATGCTGTAATATTAGTAGATAGCCGACCGGCGAATAGGCTGTACTCTTGTGTGGCAGTGGATAATGATGACATGGAATGCTTGCTGTGATTGTGAAATTAAGTGAAATTGATTGTGTTCCGATGGCTTACATTCTTATCATTACTGGTGCTTGAGTGATATGAATTGTACTAACCTGCAGGAAGGCAAGAAGGCGAGGTAAGTCTTATGTCCGTGTGGCTAGACCACTGGGGCGTATTTTCTTTCTAATAAGGGTTTAGGGGTTGAACTTGCCGAGACGTTGTCTCGGTGGTTATTGAATAACCATTTCGGGTCCCCGGTGTGGACGGAGCGCCGATAGCTTTGGTTGGCCGTGAGGAGTTGCAGAGGTGAAGTCATAAGATTGGAGAACGTGTCCGACTTGTAGGTCGTAGGGCAATTCATTTTTAAGAGTCGGTCTTTTGTAGACTCTTGGCTGTAGGCCTTCGTCTGTAACTCTGTAGGTTTGTCTAAGTGATTGGTTGTGAAATTGTTTCGCTTTTCTATCCCGTATTTTATTGTCGGGGTTTTATAGTACGTTCGCTTGCGCAATAATAAATGAATGGGGTCGGCGACACTTTGCTTTTGGGAATGTCGCATTTGAATGACCATGGTGGGATGTTGACGCGCTCGAGGTTCGGGGCGTGACAGGTTGGATTTCACTATGATCAAAAGAGTAGTTACAGCACAGCTTTGCCTTGATTCCACAGTGTAGATGTACTACCACACCTCCTCAAGGTCTCTCACAAATATAGACTCTCTTTTGTATACAAGTATTCGCTCAAAGGATTTATCTAAACAAATAGGAGCTTCAGACTTTGGAATTCTTCTATCGCGCACGCCTCGAACAACTAAAGACGTCTTCCTTATATACTCATTTATGCCATCATACCCGTTGGCACTTACCAAAGGAATTCCTCCAATCTACCCGTTGGACGGAATCAATTAGGAAGATCGTTCGAGCTATTAAAGGAACGTGTTGATAGCCCATCAATCTCGTTCGCCCATACAATCGGGATCTCGGTTTCCATAAGTAGAACCTTCCAATAATATTTAGACAATCATCGAATCTTCAGTCATTGAATCAAACTTGATCAATCAAAGGATTACGATACGTCTTCTCCAGCCACGAGATCTTCTCCAGATGATAAGGTTAAATCCCGAACAAAACATCCATTCGGGATAACCTTTCTTCAACGGATCGAGACGTCAATGAGGATAGACTTTGAGTCTTGAGTCGGCTGTCCGGAAGTCTTCGAGACTTTAACTAACGTAGTCCGAGAGACCTTCAGACTAGACTGATGGAAACGTTTTGTCAACATCAAAACTCTTCACGAGGATTTCTCCAACAGTATCTACTCACCATTCCAACTGCATAACTTATGTCAGGTCTTGTACACATCATAACGTACATCAAGCTTCTAACAGCACTAGCATAAGGAACATGTTTCATTTGTTCCTTCTCTTGTGGAGTCATTGGACACAGTCTATGGCTCAATCATTCACCTTTTGCAATAGGAGTGTCTATGGGTTTACAATCCCATATCCTTCAATTCAAAATTGAAAGACAACCAACTCTTGACAAAAGATGACAAGCTCCATATTGCTTCCGGCAATTAGTATATCATCAACATATAATGATATGATCACAAATTGATCATTGGATCTTTTGGTATATACATAATGATCATCATCTATCATTGTAAAATCATATGCCACTATGGAATTATGAAAACGTATATACCATTGTCTCGATTACTGCTTAAGGCCATATATCGACCTCAAAAGTCGACATACATTTTCTTCTTAGCCTTTCACTATGAAACCAGCAGGTTGTTCCATATATTTCTTCCTCTAATTCTTCATTGAGGAAAGCAGTCTTTACATCCATTTGATGTAACTCAAGATCCATACTAGCCATTATTGCCAAAATAATGCGAATTGAGGTAAATCCCACTACAGGAGAAAATGTATCTTCATCATCAATTCATTCCTGTTAATTATACTCATTCGCCATAAGGCGAGCCTTATGCCTTTCTATCGAGCCATCAGCCTTTCGCTTTATTTTGAGAACCCACTTGTTCCCAATAGCTCTGTGTCCCTTTTGGAAGATCAACCAGTTCCCAGACTTGATTTGATTTCATTGACTCAATTTCCTCTTCCATTGCATTAATCCATTTTTCCTTACTAGGGCAATTCAGAGCCTCATTAATATTTCTTGGCTCATCCTCATCTTGTGGAGCAATCATAAAAGTTTCCCCTTCAATGTCAAAACTTCGACCGGGAATACTCTAGCGACTTGTTCGCCGTATGGGAGATTGTACACTTAGCACATCATTCCCCATTATACTCCCACTCGGATTAGATAATGACGATATCATTTCATCATGTGGTTATAATTGAGAATGAGTTGAATTCAATTCAACACTTCTCATATTACTCCCACTTGGATGAACTCCACTAATATCATTATCTTGATCCCAAGTTTCAACTAGGAAATAATCTTCTCATATTTCGCCCCTCTTAGGAAATTCATCCACTAAGGATGTGACATCTTGTGATTCAAATTTAGTCATACTCCCACTTTCTTGCTCACCTATGAACACATACCCTTTTGAGTGTTCAGAGTATCTCATTAAAATACTCTTCTTTCCTTCGGGACCCAATTTCCCAAACTTGTGAGAGGACTCATGAGTATAGGCAGCACAATCCCATGGCTTAAGAAAACTTACGTCCGGTTTTCTACCTGTCCATAACTCATATGGAGTGGAACTAACTGATTTGGAAGGCACCCGGTTAAGTATATAGGCGGCAGTTAACAACACATCACTCCAAAAAGTGATATGTAAGTTAGCATGCGCCATCATGGACCTAACCATTTCCAGTAGGGTTCTGTTTCTTCTCTCTGCAACACCATTTTGTTGAGGAGTATATGGAATAGACAACTGTATTTCTATTCCTTTTCATCACATTATTTTCTGAACTCATAAGATAAATATTCTCGACCTCGATCGGATCTCAATACTTTTATTTTCTTGTCTAATTGATTTTCTTCCAAGTTCATAAACCTTTTGAAACAACTTATGCTTCAGATTTATGAGAAATCAAATAGACACATCCGAATCGAGTATAATCATCTATTAAAAGTGATGAAGTAAACAGTCCCATGCATTCCTCTCACATTCATTGAACCACAAACGTCAGAATGGATTAAATGCAGAGGAAATTCAGCTCTTTTATCTTTTCTAAATGGTTTCCTTGTCGTTTTCCCTTCTAGGCAATGCTTACATATGGACAAATCGACTTTTTCAATATTGCCCAACAAGCCCTCTTTGGCTAGTCTATTCATATGTTGTTGGCCATTATGACCAAGTCTAGCATGCCACACATTCACATCATTATCATATGAAGTAAAAGACGTGAAACAAGGGAATAACATATTGACATCACCACAGTCAACATTCAGTACAATAAAACCATCTAGAAAGTGACCACAACCATAGTAGTTTGTATCTAAACACAAATCTATACCTTTATTATGGAAGTTCATACCAAAACCAAACTTAACCAACATCAAAACATACACTTAAATTTCGACGAATCTCCGGAGCATATAGAACATCATGTAGGAACAAGTTGCGTCCACCACGCATGTTCAATTGGCAGGTGCCAATCCCTTTAACTTCAGCTCTGGAGCTGTTTCCCACATAGATCCACTTAGTTCCAGTTGGTATCGTCGGAATTCCACGAATGATCCTCTATACTTCGCTACATCGTCTGTTGCTCATGAATCTACAGTCCACAAATGATTGGATTCAGCTAATAATGCAGAACTTGACACATAAGCAAAGTTCTCAAATGTACAAGAGGTGTTTACCTTCTTTGGCTCACGACAGTCGCGAGCATAGTGACCCTTCTTGTCACAGTTGTAACATCTCACCCTTGACATTTTCTTCACTTGAGGACGTTTTCCTCTCTTGTGTTGGTTAACTCTTGATCTCTTGCAATAAGGACTTGATCCTTTGCATTCCCACATATTGAACGAATCAATACGCTTGCGCTTAGAGCTCAAAGCCCTTTCTGAGCTAGAACCAGCATTGCAAATATCTATTTTCGGCTCACATGCCGTTAAGCGGTCCTCTACTAGCTCAAGGTGGCGCACAACATCCTCAAGATCTTCCATAACATGGTCAAGAGCTTCTAGTGCTTCTTGCTTTTCCAGCACATATTGAATCTTCATATTCAATATTCCACAATTGTTGCCGTTCATATAAGCAATTACGTTCTTAGTTGCTGAAACCATCGATCTGAACACATCAGACTTATATGCACGAATAATTAATGCCTATCATTTATGCATCCCTTTTGCATAGACCCATCATATTAATGAACAATTTCAAGTAAGGTTTCAGAATCAAAATGCCACTATGTTTCCAATCATCCTCCAAAAATCCTAACTTAAAACTATAATTAATATGATTGTCATATGCAAAATCAATTCTATGAAGCTACAAAAACTTCTAAACTACCCACTGCTAATTACCCACAGCAACCAGCAATAACAGAAAACAACAGATAATTGATATCCAATAAAACAATAATGCTTTCAACATAATACAACAATCCATTACACTAAGTAATATACACAGAAGAAAATATCAACATAGAAAAAGATAGTCACACTCAATAACATCTCAAACTAATCTAAGAAATAATTAGGGAATGTTCCTTCTAATCTATCAGTCAAAATATCTGAGATTTTTGAAAGCACATTTGCCAACCATGGAAAAACTTTTGGAGAGCTCTCATGTCGTGTCGCCACCAAGGCGCATTCACTCTGCGCCATGTGGCGCTCAATCTAAGGGTTGAAGTTTTGGCCAACTCAATCCTATAGTACTCTCTTACAAAAGCTTCCACTAGCCCCATGTAACCCGGGACCACGTTAACCTCCCATAACCGATCTAACATTGCTTGCCATTCAGGTGGAAGAGTGTTAATCAAAGCCGACACCTTCTCAAAGTCCGGCATAAGATAACAATTTCATATGATTTCTTGTATCATCTGATTGACCTTGACCATATGTGATACTAAATCACCATCAAGCCACCGATAATCAGCTAACTCTTTCATCAGCCTTTCGGTCTAGCTCTTCCTTCATCTGTTCTCGGGATTGCGGGTATCCGTGCATAACGCATCATAGTTCGCAACAAATGCGAGAACTAAAATAGATCACTTTTAATCCACAATAAATAAATGGAAAATACATAATTTTCCATGATTCATGCAACAAATGCAGAATAAAAAATGGATTACCTCTAACCCACACGATATAATTGAAAAAGAAACAAAATTCTTTTTTTTTTTTTTTTTGGTCAACGGTCAAAGTCAACGGTCAACGGGTCAACGGTCGGGTAGTCGGTCGTTGGACCGACGGACCGGTCGAGCCGTAAGGCCGGTTCGCGCGAACCGCCACACGTGCCGCGCGTGCACGGGATGACGTCACGACGTCATCCGGGCACATGCCACGCGCGTGCCGGGCGTCCGCGGTTCGGGTCGGGTCGGGTCGCCGATCGGGTCACCGGCCGGTGACCGCCCGGCCAACCGGCATCATTGCTGATGTCACCCAGCGGTTAATGACCGTTGGGTGACGTCAGCCAGCGTCGATCCGCCCGACCGGCACGTGCCGGTCGCCGGCTGGCGGTGTGCACGTGTGTGGCCAGGTGAGCCGGCGCTTCCGGCGCGTCGCGCCCATGCGCAGCGCCTTCGCCGCACGTGTGGGTGCGTGCGGCGTCTCCCGGCGACGCACAACATGTCGCCGGACTCACCTCGACGACTTCTTTCACCCGTGCCTTCAGAATTCGATTTCGACTTATGAAACTCATAAAATGGCCGAACAGCGCTCGGGTGTCGGGATTTCTCGCCCGATTTGTACGGCCGAAAATTTTCGCGAAAAATCAATCAAAAAAGCATCAAATGTGTCGGGAAAACGTGAATTAGGGCTCTGATATCAATGTTGGGAATAATAGATCTCCGAAAACCGGATTCGACACCGAATCGAACCCCTAAATCAATGCGGAAGACGAAGCCCGGGAACAACACGTATCACCGATTGTAAAGCACACCACGGATTCGAGCGTACCTTGTTAGCTACAGATTAGACACCGACGCCGATAGAGGAAGAGAAACTGACCCTGTTCGATCCGATGACGCCTTGAAGGGGAGAAAACAGTGGCTTTGTGCTTACTGTTCTTTTTTTTGTTTTTGAGAGAGAATGCACGGGAAAGGAGAAGACGTACGTCAATTCTGTCAAACGGTGTCTTCTCTCTCTCTCTCTCCTCCTTTTTATACCTTCCCCATCCACGGGCCCTATTCCGTGGGCCGGGCCTTTTGGGCCCAGCATGGGCGGACGGGCCTCAAGCCCATCACCAATTAAAACCATCATTTTTCAATCAAGTCTTCGATTTCAGTAGTTATAGAATAAAATCGAGTGGATGAAGTATGTCAGTAATTTTTGGCAGGAGGTGAGGTAAAATCCATAAACCAAAAACCCTTAAAATAAGATGGGATCTTGCCTGTACTTGATCGATTTTATCCGGAAACAGTGTGCGGAGAAAAGACATCGTAGCAGAATTTGTGGCTGGTAACAAGGGATGAGCAAATGGCGGCAGGAAACGACAGCGTTTATGACAGATGGATCGCACAAACGTGAGAATGGCCCCGTCTTGTCGTCCGCTTCCGATGCAAAAGTAGCACGTGGTCGCGGAAAGGATGGATCTTGGAGCGTCATCACAGCTTCATCTCTTTTTTAGGGTTTGACTGCTCGTTGTCTTTATTGGACTTGACGTCTAAATTTGAGCTTCTGAACGAGCCAGACTTTGATTTGGTGGAGTCCAATTGACGTGGCGTCGAAGAGTAGCTTAATATGATTATGAGGTTGAAGATGGGATTTTGGAATGGTCGCGTGGCCAAATAGAGGCAAAAGATACAAGGTCAGAGCGATTGAATTGAGCCCAACCGAGCAAGCACTTAGTGATGTTTGGATTTGCGATTGATTTCCAGCTGCCACGCAGTTCTATTCAAGTCCCAACAGCTGCTAGAAAGAGCTAGGAAAGGTGAAAAAGAGTTCATCTACAAAAAGATATAGAGATGATAAGCTCAACCGGGATCTTTATATAACTCCAAGTCAAAATTCATAATCATTCGCTCGTTTTAGTTTTCAAAAGATTGGTTGCTCGGTGCTTAACCATTTCCGATGAAAAATCACAATATTGCACGTGTAATCCATTTTTGAAAAGAGAAAATAAGAGAAGAAAAGTATTGGTGAGATTTTAAATTTCAAGAAAAATAATAAAAGGACCACTCTTGAGGTTATCCTAATGTGTAAACAAAGTTATCATGTACACGATGAGGATTTACAAACACAAATTTGAGTTCCAAAACATGCCAAACCCTAGCGTCAGACAAAGAACAATCAACAAGATGATTCGTCGAAACACTTACTAAATAGTATTTTTGAAGCACTTTCAATAGACCTATCTTCACTATAATGTTTGACTTAACGAGCTATGAGTAAAGTAATATTTATTAAGGTTAATACAATGATGAACTTCAAATTGGCACACTTGTGATAAATTTATCCAAAACTAATATATCCGTGGAAAATTTAACCTCCATTAATTTCCGTTTAATTTTACTGTTAAATAAACTCTAACTTGTGCCACGAAAATTGCATCCGTACTAATATTTGATCATATTATTATTATTATTATTATTATTAGGATTTTGTTAAAAAGTGCTTTCATGCACTATTTTTCTCGTGTTATGCATAATTGACGTTTTTAGACATCGAAATATTTTCTATTAATTATGCTTAGTATGTACTGTAGAGGCATCTATTAACAAAACCATTTTTATTATGTCTTCGGAGAAAATTTGTTCGAAGAATTGATCAATATTTACCACATGATACTCTAACTTCGTAAATTTTGTTTTCTTCTATATAATATAGTATTTTGAGTTTAGTGAAATTCATTAATTTCCACACTCCCATGTTCCATCCAACAACGATCGACAGGAAGGAGAAAAAAAAAAAGAGAAGAATTTTCGCCTAAAAAATGAAAAAAAAAAATCATGGGGATTACCAAACAAGTTTTTCCCCTCAATCATAAAACTAATTATAATCTATAGGAAAATCACTTAAAAAGTAATAAATCTATTGTAAAATTTAGTACTAAATATTTTTCATTTGCCAATTGAGTATTAAATTTTTTTTATATTTGTATCAATTCAGTTTATCTGACTAATTCTGACAAAAAATTGCCATAGGTCATCTTACGTAGCATGATTAATGCTAATAGGGGAAATTACTAAAAAAGTTCTAAACTTACTTTAATTGAGCTAATTCAATTATAATTTTTTTTAGCTAATTTAATCCAAAACATTTCACAATTGTGTTAATTGAATCAATTCGGCTAATTTTGGCCAATCGGACAACAGTAACACCTATCATCTAGTTGCATTGACGTGATAATTTTTTAATAATTTTTATTTTATTTTTCAATTTTTAATTATTTGTTTCCTTTTATTTTTATTTTTTTCTTTTCTTCTTCCTTTAGCTTCTTTTTCTCGCAATGGCTGGTGAGGGTTGCGGCTTTTGCTTGGCCTTGCCTAAATTTGGGTGAGGCTTGGGGCTTGTGGGTGAAGCCCAGCCTCCCCATGGCCTTGCCATGGCTGCCATTATTGGGTGAAGTTGTCTCACCCATGGCCCTTAGGCCTCAGTGACGAGGTTGGGTGAGGCCAGCAAGCCTCACCAAAGGCTCACCTAGCCATTGCTTGATAAGGAGTCCAAGGGAAAGGAAGATAAAAAGAAAAAGGAAAAAAAAATCGAAAAAAAAATGTTATTAAAAAATTGCTTCATTAATATTGGCTAGATTGATTCACATGTTAAAATTATAAAAAATTTTCGACTGAATTGAAAATAAAAAAAGTTCATGATTGAATTGATTTAATTATAATATAATTATGATTTTCTTTTGATAATTTACTCATGTTGATATGGATGATTGTTTAAAAGAAGATATATATTTTCTTTTTATCAGAAGTCGGCAAAAGTATCAAACTACTGGTCAAATCTACTGGTCCCACCGTCATCTGCGACGTTTCTAGACCATCCCCCATCCCAAATCAAAGATCAACAACAGATCTTTCTTCGTACGCAGATTTCTCTCCTCGGCTGACCTAATCTGATCCATCTTCGGAAGATTCTTGTACGTCGCGTCAAGCAAGATCAGACCCAGAAAAGCAAGAGCAGAACAAGGAAAGGAAAACGTAGGATCCCTCGAATTGCACCAAAGTTTTTAAACACAAACAGCCCATCAGATCAGACTGAAACTTTCCATCCCAAACGATACACAACCAGATCTCACTTCTATATATAGACTCTTGATTTATTCTCAAACTACTGAAACCGTAACATGACCGAGGATTACTAGTAATAATTCAGAAGTATGACGAAACGGACGACTCACGCCTTGCCCCGAACGGCCTTGAACGACGAGAGACGCCTGGAATGCTCCCACGACTTGTCCCAAACGACGGCCTCGAAGCTCTTCGTCTCGGCCCCGTCCTTGACCTCGATGACGAGCCTGTACTTCGTCCCGGAGACGACCTGCATCTCGCCCTTCACCACCTTCTCCAGCGCCAGCCCCGACTTGGCCTCGTCATTGCGCGTCTTGACGGCGAACTCGGCGATCTCCCTCACGTACGGGTCGCTCAGGTTCTTTATCGGCTTCCAACCCCCGAGCAGCCCCTCCGTGCGGGCGGCTCCGGCGGCCGAGACTTGGAGGAGGAGGAGGACGGCGGCGGCCAGAATGAGGAGTCTCATTTTCGGAGGTTCTCGGCTTCGGTTTTTGGTTTTTGGTTTTTGAAACTGTTTTCTTGGTGGGGGCTTCGAAATTCGGTGCTTATCTTGGAGGTTTTCTATGGGTGGTGGGCACGTGTGTTTTGTAGGTCTTGGAATTGCGAGGAAAAATGTTTATGAAATTTTTGACTTAATTCGATTTTTATGTTAGTTCTTTATCGGGAACCACGATGACCTAATTTAAAGTTATGGGAACATCGAATTCCTTCAAATACAAGCGAAGCCACACTTTCGGCGCAGCATCTTCCAATCGAGGATTTCTTTGGGCTTACTAATATAACCGTCTTTATTATATTGTGAGAATAAAAATTTATCATAAGTCATAAACTCTTAAAGAAATGAGTCTCATAACAATTTATGATTATTTATGATTTATTTTTTTATCCATAATTGATCGATATTCTCACAGCATATTAAAAATTGTCACGTAATTATTTATTGATTTTTTAAATTGAAAAATAAGGGCTCCTTTTGATTTAGAAGTTGAAGTGTAGTTTCCTAATATCAGTTGAATTTTTTTTTTGGGTAAAGGTAAGAGATAATATCAGTTGAATTTCTGATTTGATTATTACCAAGTTTAACAATCCTAATGTTTCCCAGTTTAAGATTTCTTTAGCGTCTTAGTCGCTCTCTAAATAAGAGGTGCATTCTCAATTATATGCATGCAAAGTTTGAGTTGATAATACATGAAATATTTTTCAAGTGAATGATTCATTTGGTCCGATGTCCAATTCATTGGTTGTAGACCTTAAAGTTCTTTATTTTTTCATTAATGGAACATTCATTATGTTTTGGTGGTGAACAATTCTCTCCCAAAGTTCTTTTTCCCGCCATTATAACAAACACTTCCATTCTGTCAAATTTGTTTAGCAACTTTATTAAACCCACTACGCATCAAGTTGATTTTAATAAGTTGAGTTAGTTGAGTGAGTTCTTCGATTCTATAAGCTTGTGGAGTGTCAAGCTCTTTCTCCTCGCTTGTTTTCACGAAGCACATCTCTGACTTTGACAATCCCAGGCACTTCCATATAGCTCTTGGCTTGAATTTAGTCTTGTGTCCTTGAGGTAGTCCCGACATTCGACAACTTGCTGCTGTCGATTGATCACATTTAAGAGCCACGGCAAGTGCTCCAGCGAGTTCGACCAAACGTGTTGCATCATTTGAGTCCATCCATTTGAGTTAATCTCAACGGAGGACCGGCTTTGTTCTGCCTCGTTGACAGCAACCATAAATGAGCATCAGAAATGACTAGAGGTGAGCATTAGCCAGGCAAGCTTTGACTAGCAATGCTTGTCAGACCAGAGCGCTTGTTAGCCAGGTGAGCATCAATGCTATTTTTGTCACTTCAGGTCCTTGTTGAGACTAAGTTTGTTATTTCTGGGTCTTATTTAAGATAATAGCCACTTTGGACTCTCTTTTGAAAAAATGATTTTACTTTAGGCTTTTATTTGAAATTTTCTATTAATTTTCGATTTTGTTAAAAAATTGTTATATTTTCTTTGGCTACGCTTGGTTATTTGGATTTTTAATCAAGATAATAAGATATGAAATTTAGAGATTCCGTTATATTCTATTAATTGCTTGGTGAATTATAGTAATAAGTTTGGATATATTTACAGCATATCATATCCATTGTTTGGTATAAATACCATATCAAGATAAATAACCTAAAAGTTGCACAAATGAAGATAATCAAATTCTCTCGCGATACTTTTGTTTACTTCATTTTTATTTGCTTTTTTTCTTTATTTTTAATTATTTTTTCTTTTTTTCCCTACCATCATTCTCAAATAAAAATTTATTAAATAATAAATTGTACTAATTTACCTATAATATGTAATAAAAATTTATATTTATATATTGGATTTATATTATGGGATAGAACTAAATTTGAATTTTAAATAATAATAAGATTATATAAAAACTAAATTGCTGTTATTTTTTCTTATTTTTATTTTTATATAAAATTCATACATTATTTATATTAAAATATAATTTTAATTTTATCTATTTAAGAAGTTTATTATTCAAATTTTTTCCTATTACGGATATTATAAATCAAATACACCCTAATCCCATCTCTCCCATAAGATAATTATATCTAATTTTATTTTGAGCAGGCATCAAGTGCATAACATAATAAATTGATTATATCCTAATTTTATTCGGACTATTAAACGCAACTTTTTTTTTCTTGATAATTAAATTGTAAGTTTACTAAAAACTACGAAAAGAATAAGGTTTCTTGAATATTTCTTAAATGGGTGATAAAATAAAATATCACAAGGTGCTTTTAGTATGAATGTTAACACACCCACTTAAGAAATAAATAAAAACCATGTTATATTCTCCCTACAAAAGGGAAAACAAGGAAAAATAATAAATTTAAGTCTACCACTTTTAATTTCAATAGGAATTTTATGGACAGTTTCGCCTTTCTAGTAAAAATGATGGATTTCGTCATAATGTGGAGTCACCCCCACAAGAAAAGAAAATCTTTGACTTGGAAATAATACTCCTAGGTTGAAGGTTTATCGAGCCTCGTTGTAAGTAAAAATTTTAAATAAGAATCTAAAGTAGGGCCGTTTTTTCAAAAAGGATCTGAAGTTGATATTATTTTAAATAAAACTCTTAAGGGTGCATTTGTTTGCGTTTTGTTTAAAAATTGTTTCGGGAATAGAAATAGAAAAAAATGTTTCTGTTATGGGAACAATTTTTGAACAAAAAACACGTTTGGTAAACTTGTTAGGAAATAAAAATAAGCTGAAACACGTTTGGTAAATTTGTATAATTTTTTTATTTTTTCTATTTTATTTCTTATTTCTTTTTCCTTTTTTCTTCTTTTGGCCGGCGGCCTCGCCCGGCCACGGCGAGGCTCGCCGGCCCCGGTGAGGCCGAGCTCGCCCGGCGCGCCGAGGCTCGGCCTCGCCGTGCCACCGCCCGGGCGATGCCGACTCGCCGAGATCCGGCGAGGCCAAGCCTCGCCAACCGCCGGGCGAGCTCGGCCTCGCCAACCGGCGGGGGAGCTCGGCCTCGTCGGATCTAGGCGAGATCGAGCTCGCCCTGCATCCAACGATGCCGAGCTCGCCCGGCCAAGGCGAGGCCGACCCTCGCCCAGTACGGCGAGGCTCGGCCTCGTTGGGGCCGGCGAGCCTCGCCGTGGCCGGGCGAGGCCGTTGGCCCTCGTCGACCGGTTGCCGGCCATGGCCGAGGCCGGCGACCGGCGAAAGAAAAGGAAAGAAAATAAGAAGAAGAAAATAAGAAGAAAAAGAAGAAGAAAATAAAAAAATATTTCTAAGTTTTGTTTCAGAAATAAGAAACACAAATTTGTTGTTTCTTATTTCGTTTCATTTTTGTTCCTGGGAATGAAAGAACAAAAAGGAATGTAAACGCACCCAAATGCGTTTCTGTTCCTTTTTTGTTCACAAAAAAAAGCAGAAAAAAGTGTTCAAAAAAAAAAATGAAATACAAACAAACATGCCCTAAGTGACCAATTTAGTTTTGGGGCTTAAACTCATCAATCCGCGTAATCTTGTCCATGTTTAGGGGCATTCTTGTCCAAATACATTTTTTTTCTTATTTATTTTTCGTTCTTCTTTCTCCCTTTGTTTTGTGGTTTGTGTTTTTTATTTTTATTTTCTTCTTTTTCATTCTTTCGTCTTCCTCACGCCTCCTTCGCTTTGACTCGCGTCCATCTTTGACGCCCTCATCAGCACCCCCCTCTCTCTCTCTCCACCATCTCGTCGTATGACCAGGCAAACTTTTCTTCAGAGCAAGCCATTACAAAAGTGATTCCTTCAACCCGAGATTTATCGCAAATTTTTAAGCAATGTGAGTGTCTTCCTTCTAGGCACGTATGCACCCTGAAGATGTTCGATGAAATGCCTGAATGGATCTGTTTAGCTTTAATAATGGATAATTTCACACTCCTTCCTCTCTAATGTGATGATGCCATTGTCCAGGGCTTCAATACATAATATCGCTCGATGGAGAGAAGGTTTTAAGCAAAATAGGAATAGGAATGGGCAAAGAAGACTGATACTTTTGGAAGCAGCTATGCAAGGCCTTGCTAGCCACATACATGCTCATTGGTGTCGTATGGCTCGACAATGAAACATCGCCCCTAGGGTGGCGCACGCTATAGCCTTGGCCGACAGAAAAGAAAGAGCCCGCTCACTTGCACGAGCGGCAACCATTCATAAGGCGATAAAGAAACCATGGAAGAGTTCAATACCAAGAGGTATGATCGGCACAACTATTGATCCCGAGGGGTTTGTTGAAGCTGATGAAGATGCTTGTAACTAGAGAACGATAAATTTCAGCAAGAAGCTAGAAGCTGCGGTTTAGGATGAGAAATGAAAGTCGTTGTGGAGCTGCAACAAAACTTGTCTGAGATTGAGTGAATTAAGAGTGTTTGAGAACATGTTATGAAGTAAAAGCACTTTGAGCAAATTGGTAGTGTTGAATTTGATTATAAAGTTTGAGCATTCTTGGCCAGCCTCTTATCTAGCTTTCCACATCTTTGCTTTGTTTAAAATCATTGCTATTGATAACAGTTTGTTGATGTCATGTGGATTTTGATTTATTTGGCTACAACATCGCCAATTGAGTTGAGAAAGTTTTTGTAAAATTAAACTACTAAAAAGAGATTAGAGTCACTATCAACTAGTATTAGGCTATTTCTTCAGGAAGTTCTTGAGAATAATGCTTCATCAATAACTTAGATTGAAACATTACATTTGCGTGATAAAACAAATTCAAAGATAAAGTATTAGAAAGCATTCATGTGAAGTGCCATGGAGGCCACAAAAACTCGGACCACTAGTGCAAACCACAATAATGAACTAGACAGGTAGATTGAACCGGCGGTGATTTTCAGTGCTAGTAACTAAGGCGATATTCAGCAGCTACCAAACTATGAGATTTGTACTTAACATCGATTTTTTTTCCCTCCAAGAAAATTAATCGTAAAGAACAAGAGAGACAATGAACTGATTATAATCGATCCAAGCTTTACACTTGAGATCATAATCGATTGCCCCTGGATGTGGACAAGATTGGATAGTTGATGAGGTCATACCTTTATTAAGAAGAAAATTAACCACTTGAGATCCTCATTTGAAATAAAATTGGCCACTTGAGACTTTTATTTGAGATTATGTCCACTTTAGGTAATTTTTTGAAAAAAAATGTGTCACTTTATGCTATTATATGAAATTTTCCCTTATTGTAATGATATTTGGGAAATTGAAGATTTATCTTTATCCTTTTAAATTGATCACCAGGAAAAAAAAAACATCACAAAATAAATCTCCCTTCATCCAATAAAGGATAGTTATTAACTGATAAAGCATTAACTTATTGACACTTTTAAACCTGACAAATAAAGATTATCCCAGTGTCATATACTTATATATAAACAGCATAATCACATTACTCTTACCCAGAGAGAGCTCTAAAGTACTATGAATCGTCATTCCACTGAAATCATATTAAACATGAACGTCAAGAGTTATACTATATTCTTCACTATGGCAATCAGAATCTGTATACAAAAGGAAACCAATAAAAACAAGGAGAAAATTTTTGGTCCAATATTTTCAATTTCAATTGGATTCTTATGCAATTTCGTCTCTTTAGGCAAAATGAGGAATTTAGTCATAAAAGGAAGTCATAATGGCCCCACAAGAAAAGAAAATCCCGACAATGAAATAACAGCCCATAGTTGGTTCTTTTATCAAGTTTTATGGTAATACTATTTCAAAAGTTGAGGATTTATCTTTCCTTTATCGGTTGATTATTAATTGAAAAAAACAAACCCTCGAATAAATTTTCCTCCATCCAGAAAAGGACAATTATCAATAGATATATTATTAACTTCTTGATGCTTTCTTACCTAGCAAATGAAGATTTTCCCAGTGTTATACATCTATATAAACAGCAGAATCACATTAACCCTAACCCAAAGTACAACAAAAATACTACGAATTTTCACTCCATTGTAAACAAATCAAACATGAATTTCAAGAGTTATACCGTATTAGTGATGTTGGTGGCGACAATGGCATCGCAGGCAATAGTCACTGAGGCGAAGTCTTATGATTTTTGTAGTGTCCTTTGCAAGTTAAGATGTGCTGTGATCGTTAAACCGCAGGCCTGCATTGCTCAGTGCGTACTAGACTGCCTTGATGATCCACTGGTGGTTGAGACACTCGAAGGCCTATGCAATCTTGATTGCCTGACGTCCAAATGTTCCGACCTCCATTCTGGTACGAAAGCAAAAGCTTCACCTTTTAAAAATAACATTTGGTTTTTTACTCATATTATGTTACATAGTATTTCATGTACTTTGTTTTGTTGCAGACGCCAAGAAAGCTGAAGGTTGTGCCAATTCGTGCTCAAAAGGTTGCAAGAAATCTTGATCCACTCAAGAGCTCGGAGGATCGTATTCACAATTGAAGCCAAATAATAAATTGTTTACCCGTTTTATTAATTTTCATTGGGCGTCTAATCAATTTCATTGTGCTGAGTTGATTGATCAATGAAAGATATTTGCTGATTCTTTTTTCGATTGAGACTATTGTAGTCATAACTCAAAGTGATGCAGAAGTATATAATTTTCATGACAAAATAAATTGAAACAGAGCAAGAAACTAAAAAGGAAAGCCAAATCCAAAAAGTAAAGAGGACCAATGGAGCACCAGCAAAGTTAAGTACATACTCTTTCCATAAGAATAAAGCTATCAAGTGAAATTAATAGTCGACTATTGATCTCGTGTCTTTATCAATGACGAGCATACATTGGAAATTCGTTCTTCAATAATTAGGACATTGCCAATTTGCGGTGTGCACCTAGATTCGGCTTCCTCTATACCAAAATAAGTTGAACAAACACAGATCCAACATGTAATGAGCAAATCTTTGTAATTCAATGAGATGCCAATGCTCCTACAATCATCATTGAAGTTGGATGCAGAGAACCTATATACGAATGGAGGAGAGGGGCATTGAATCCCCAAAAGCCTACTTATTAAATTCCCAAATCTAGATTGGAAGAGGATAGTACCCAAATTTTCAAATCAGATCGAGAGAATTCAAACTTTCAAATCCAAAACTAGATTGGGAGAAAACAGCTCTCAAATCTAAATTACGAGAGAAGAAAAAACAAGAAAATAACAATAAAATGCCAACCAAATCAATAAAAGAGGGAGATAGGGTGATGTTGGAGAAATCTTTCCAGAATATTTTGAAGCTGACAAAACATTTCTATCAGTCTAAGTCTGGATATCGATAGTTAAATTCTCAAGATTTTATAGTCTCAAGACTTTGTTATCTCAAGACTCAAGACTCAAGACTCAAGACTCAAGACTCAAAGTTATTCTCACTGACAGTCTTTCTAATCCAAAGTGTTGAAGGAAATCCAAAGTCGAGGTTTATGATTGAGGATTTGATCCTATCCCTCGGGATAGATTCTTTGGTTGGATAATCATTTCGGATTCTTTATATCTTATCTAAGAACGATTGAAGATCCGATGGTCGACGAAATAATCTTGGATTATTCTATTCTTGAAACCGAGATCCCGATTGTATGGGCGAACAGATTGATGGGCTATCATCGATTCCTTATATAGCTCGGATGATCTTCTTGATTGATTCCGTCCAACGGGTAGATTGGAGGAATTCCTTTGGTAAGTGCCAACGGCTATGATGGCATGAAGGAGTATAAAAGGAAGACGTTCTAGTTGTTTTAAGTGTGTGATCGATAGAAAAATTCCAGAGTCTGAAGATCCTTTGATTGTTAGTTGAGACTGAGCGAAATTGTATACCGAGAGTGTTTATACTTGGTGACGCCTTGAGCAAGTGTGGTAGATCATCTACACCTAGAAATCAAGGAAGATCAACACCGTAACATCTCTTTGATCATAGTGGAATCCAGCCAATCGGCTGTCGCGTGCGTAAGAGTGGACGTAGGCTTGAATCAAGCCGAACCACTATAAACTGAGTGTTCAATTCTCTCTTTCCCTTACTCAGTCTTGCGATTGAATTTTCAACTGTTGCAAAGTCTCTAATTGTTTAAATATCGTGCAAACATCGAGAAATTTTTTTTGTATACCTATTCACCCCCTCTAGGTACTCGTACTAGCTATCTCAATTGGTATCGAGCCTCGTGTTCTTACTTTGTTTGAAGTGTTTTACTTCAGAGTAAAAGATCCATGGCTAGTATGCTAGCACCGGGGCGATGGAGGGGCAAAGCAATACAGACCTCCCTACTTCGATGGAAAGGATTACAACATCCGGAAGAACAAGATGAAAGCTTTCCTACGATCAAAGGATCCTCCGGAATGGGACGTAGTGGAAAAAGGAATCACTATTGCTGCTGCATCAAACACCGAAAGAGGAAAAGAAACCGTTGAAACAGCGGAATGTCTCAAGAAGAAATAAACAAGAGACAAGCACTTGATGCTAAAGCAATTTATTCTTTATATTGTGCTTTGTCACCAACTGAATATAACAGAATATCTTCTTGTGTCACAGCAAAAGAAGTCCTGGGACAGTTACATATCACTTATGAAGGAACAGATCGAGTGAAGGAGACAGAATTAACATTCTTCTTGGTCAATATGAATCCTTCAAAATGAAACCAGAGAATCTATAACCGACATGTTTAGTCGTTTTACAGATATTGTCAATGGTCTTGAGAACCAAGGACAAAAATTTCTGATCCCATGAAGGTGAACAAGCTTCTACGTGGACTCTCCAAGGATTGGAATCATATAAAGACTTCAATAAGAGAGACGCAAAGAATCATGCCATTATCTCGTAGACGAACCGATTGGAACTCTTCGGCCTTACGAAGTGGAACGAATTAATGAAGACGAAGATCCAAGAGGTAAGAAATCTATTGCACTGAAATCAAATGATGATTCTGATGATGCAGATTCTGAAGATGATATGAATGATGAGGAGCTCGCCCTCATGATAAGAAGATTCAGAAAACTGAATAGAAAAGGCAGAAGGTTTATCCCAAAGAAACAAAGTTCTCAGAGACAGAGACCAAGTCCGTTGATGATGAGGAACCAAACAAAGAAGTAGTTTGCTTCGAATGTAAAAAGAAGGGACACATCAGACCCAACTGTCCTCTTCGAAAAGAAAAGAGGAAAAGCTGAGAAATTTCGAAAAGCTCTTAAAGCCGAAACCCGGAGCGATACGAGTGTGAAGAGAGTGATGAGGAATATGCCAACCCGTGTCTAATGGCGCAATCGACTCGGACTGGATCGACTCATGCAGTGAATTTGAGGTAAGTAATTATAAAATCCCTGTCAAAGTCTCTAAATATATTAATGAGTTATGTTTTAGTCTTAAGACTTCTCTTAAAAGGATTTCCGAACTTAAAAAGGAAAACTCATTTTTAAAACAAAAGGAAATCATTTTAGAAGAAAAGGTAAAAATTTAGACTTGAATGTTTCTACTCTTAAAGAGAGTGAAGACAATCTTTCAAAAGAAAATGTTTTCTTAAAAACTGATTTATCAAATATTTCAAAGAAATTTTCAATAGGGTCCGAAAAACTTGAAAAAGTTCTTTCAATCCAAAGACCTTACTTTAATAAGTCGGGTCTAGGTATGACAGAAGAAACAATCCCTTTGATTGATTTTCCAAAAGTAAAAGAAAGAATTAAGAAAAGACCATCGAGAGAGGCTTATAAAAATCATTTCAAAAAGTCTTTGTAAAGCCCGTAGGTCGAAATGCTTTAAGGTGTTCTAAGTGTAATAATGTCGGGATCATTTTGAAAAAGAGTGTCCTATGGTTTGGAAGCCCGTGAAGAGAGTATGGCCTAATAATGCTTATCCTACTAACACGAAAGGACCCAAGAAAATTTGGGTACCAAAGAAAGCTTGAGACTCTTTTTGAATGCGAGTCTCTGTCAAAAGAAGGTAAAGTGGTATCTTGACAGCGGATGTTCAAGACACATGACGGGGAGACTGAAGAGTGTTTCATAAAGCTTATTAAAGTGAATGGTGGAAAAGTTTCATTCGGAGGAAATAGCAAAGGAAGTATTGTGGGATTCGAATTGCGAAAATTGGAAATCTCACAATAAGCAATGTCTCTCTAGTGGAAGGACTCAACTACAATCTACTCAGCATTAGCCAATTGTGTGATACTGGTTACAAGATCTTCTTTCAAGAAGGCATTTGTTCTGGAATTAGCAAAGATTCGACTCAGTCTTTCATGGGTCGAAGGCATGGAAACATCTACCTCCTTGATGTAAAGCCAAATGAAGAACAATGCTTAATTTCAATTCAAGATGAAGCAATTCTATGGCATAGAAAGCTTGGCCATATCAACAAGAAGCAATTAGCCAAAATCTCTTCAAAGCAGCTTGTTAGAGGTCTACCTAAACCGCCATACCAAAAGTCTGACTTATGTACTCCATGCATTCTGGGAAAGGTAAGAAATTCATTTAAACAAATAAATCATGTATCTACTAATCATGTACTACAGTTGCTTCATATGGATCTCTTCGGACCAACAAGAACTCAGAGCATTGGAGGTAAGAAATATTGTCTAGTAATTGTAGATGATTACTCGTTTTACCCGGGTATATTTTCTAGCAAACAAATCGAAACCTTTTCGTACTTTGAAAAGTTTGCTAAAAAGGTTCAAAATGAAAAAGGATGTGCTATTTCTAGTATAAGAACAGATCATGGAAGTGAATTTGAAAATCAAGATTTTACGAGATTCCGTGATAAATCTGGTGTTAATCACATGTTCTCCTCTCCGTATACTCCAGAGCAAAATGGAGTTGTGGAAAGAAAGAATAGATCTCTTCAAGAAATGGCTAGAACACTTTTAATTGAAAGTAAAATTTCTTCACGATTTTGGGTCAAGTTTGTTTCAACTGCTATATTATAAATAGAGTCTTTTAAGACCTATTCTTGATAAAACCCCTATGAATTGTTCAAAGGTAAGAAGCCTATTGTTTCATACTTTCATGTGTTCGGTTGCAAATGCTTTATTTTGAAAAATGCAAATGATCGAGTTGGTAAGTTTGAAGAAAGATCGATGAAGGCATCTTCCTTGGATATTCTACATCAAGCAAAGCCTACAGAGTCTACAATAAAAAAGCCACCGTGGAAGAATCAATGAATGTCAAATTCCAAGACTCAGTGCAAGATGAATCCAGCCAGACTCAGTACGATGAGACTGAATCCGCTCTAGATCTTCAAATGTCTACATCTCAAGAAGCATCTCAGATTCTGGAAGTCCATCATCAAGACGCTCATGGAGAATCAAATAAAGAAAGAGATCATCAACCCGGCAACCGGAAACACAAACCAGTCATCCCAAAGATCTTATTATTGGCGAACTTAATGAAGGAATCCGCACTGCATCAAAAAGGCATGAAGAATCTAGTGCCGTGGCTCTCATCTCGAAATTGAACCAAAAAGCATAGAAGAAGCTTTATCCGATGAAAGCTGGATCGAAGCTATGCAAGAAGAGCTTAGACAGTTCAACATCAATGATGTCCGGGAATTGACATCTAAACCAAAAGGTAAAACTGTTATTGGAACCAAATGGGTATTCAGAACAAAATGAACGAAAAGGAAAAGTCGTACGAAACAAAGCAAGGCTCGTGGCCAAAGGGTATACGCAAGAAGAAGGAATAGACTATGACGAGACTTACGCACCCGTTGCAAGGTTAGAAGCTATTCGTCTATTACTTGCGTTTGCTTGTTACAAAAATTTCAGGTTATTCCAAATGGACGTCAAAAGTGCTTTCCTAAATGGATTTATCCATGAGGAAGTTTATGTGGAACAACCGCCTGGATTTGAAGACCCAAAGAAGCCGACTCGCCTTCGACCGAAAAAGGCTCGTATGGTCTAAAGCAAGCACCTCGAGCTTGGTACGACAGATTAAGTAAGTTTTTATTACAAAATGGTTTTGTCAAAGGTAAAGTAGATACTACTTTGTTTATCAAAAAGGAAAACAAAAACTTTTTACTTGTTCAAATATATGTTGATGACATTATTTTTGGATCTTCTAATGAAAGTCTTTGCAAGAAATTTTCTAAGTCTATGCAGGATGAATTTGAAATGAGTATGATGGGAGAATTAACATTCTTTCTTGACTCCAAGTGAAACAAATGAAGGAAGGAACTTTCATCCATCAAGAAAAATATGCGAATGATCTTGTCAAAAGGTTTGGATTGGAAAAATGCAAAAAGATCGACATACCAATGTCATGTTCTCGTAAGATAGACAAGGATGAAGAAGGGAAGAAAATAGATCAAAAGCTGTACGTAAGCATGATCGGTTCACTTCTTTATCTTACCGCTTCTAGACCCGATATTTTGTTTAGTGTTTGTATCTCGTGCTAGGTTTCAATCAGATCCTAGAGAATCACATCTCAAAGGCCGTGAAACGAATTATCAAATACGTTGCTTCATCTTCAAGCATCGGTCTTTGGTATCCAAAGAAGGGAGACTTTAATCTTCTAGGATACTCGAGATGCAGATCTGGCCGGTTGCAGAATCGATAGAAAGAGCACTTCTGGAACTTGTCAACTACTTGGAAACAGAACGGTGTCTTGGTTTTCGAGGAAACAAAGCACTGTAGCTCTTTCAACAACAGAAGCAGAGTATGTAGCTCTTGGAAGCTGCTGTTCGCAAATTCTATGGATAAAACAACAGCTACAAGACTTTGGCATTGAAGACTCATGCACAGAAATCAGATGTGACAACACCAAAGTGCTATAAATCTCACCAAAAATCCAATCCTTCATTCAAGAGCAAAGCATATTGAGATTCGACATCACTTTATTAGAGATCATATTCAAAATGGAGAAATCTCGATCCAATTTGTTGATTCAAAAAGTCAACTAGCAGACATATTCACAAAGCCTTTGGAGAAGAATCGGTTTGACTTTATCCGCTCAAGACTCAACATTTTGAAGCTTGAAGAAGTTAAAGTCTAGAGACTCACCAACTCTAAAGACTCTGATCTCTTAGACTCTAAGTCCTGAGACTCAGACATTCGTGGATAAAGACTGTAAGTTGTATTTCTTCTAAAAGGTACTAATTGTCATTTAGTCGAAAAGGTACGATCTTTTGTTTAATAATTTTGGCAGTTATAGATTTTGAAAAGAAGTAATCGTTCACTTTCCATTGCACCGATTGAACTTCCCTTTTCAAAAACTAAGTTATATATATATACAGTTTTTCTTTCCCCAAATCTTCAAAACCCTAAAAAGCACTCTTCTCTCGACATTTTGTTTCTACTCTTTGTTCATCGTCGAGAAAGTGGTCATTTTTCTTGGGAAAGCAAGTGAAGGAATCCTCCAATAGACAAAGAAAGATGTCGTCTTCAAGGAAATCATCAAGAATCGCGAAATGTGGGACCACAAAGAATGAAGAAGGGACCGACTCATTTCGATCTCACCGAGGAAGAAGACTTATCCGGTCGCCGACAAAGTCCGATTCGCTCTCCTCCACGTCATTCAGCATCTCCCGCCCCACAAAGTGAAAGTCATAACTGAAGAAGAGATAATCGAGGATGCCGACCAAAGAAGAGTTCAAAAGCCTTCCTTTTTGTATAAACTTTATTGTGCATTGAAAAGCACAGTACTCCATTGAACTACATAGATGACTTCCTTAAGGACAAAAATTATGGGAATGAGTATCTTTTCTGAAGAAAATGGAGGAATGGGGAATTGCCCCAAAAGGAAAAGCAGAGGAAGCTCTTGCGAACATTCCAAGAGATCCTCGTATGCCGGACAAAATCGATTGACGCGAATGATGATGACAAAATGTTCCTTGAATTTGAACCTAGAATGGGTGTGGCGGCAAAGGCGAAAGGAAATCGGATGGATTTGTTTAAATCCAAGGATCAAGAAAAAGTGTATTATACCGTTGAAAAGAGGGGTAATCAACCCTAGAAGTGTCGATTTTGACTTCCCCGGATTCCATCAACTTGAACCTAAGAGAGAAGTTGAATTTGCTTCAACTTGAGACTTTCTGCTCTGACTCTACAGACGGGTATGATCATCTGACCGCTTATTTCTATTCAAATCTTAGCTTTTTGGATGCGAATAGAATTTCATTCAGTGTTCGAGACAAAGTCTATGTGGTAGATGTGAATATGTTGCGTACATAGTTGGAGTTGAACGGGACGCTATCTCCCAATTAAAGTCTCACCGCTCGAACTACTCGGGATCTTGTCAAAGATAGGGATGTAGATAAGAAAATTATCTATTCAAGAATGAACGCTATCAACATTGTGCTTCACAAGATTGTGATCAATTGTCTAAGACCTAAGTCTACTTCAAAGACTTCGTGTCTCTTTTCAAGCAAAGTTGATGTATGCGATCAACTCAGACGGAAGTTCTCTCTCCCGCACACTATTCTTTCCATATGTACGTAACCGTGTCAAAAGACAAAGGACAATTGCCTTATCCCGGTCTGGTGACCAAGATCTTCGACATCCGAATATTGAACCGCCACATACTTTTTGTGTTCGACCGTGTGATAAGATGGTGGTAGGGTTGAAAATGTTAATGAAGATGCGTCTGCAAGAACTTTCTAAGGCAATGGAGAAATTCAAAGTGAAATCTCCAGTCCACCGTTTCAAAAGGAAAAGGAAAGAAGGCATTTAGTGCTTCTTCGAAAAAGAGGAAAAGAATTCTTATCCCGGAGGATGAGGATGAAGATGAAGATGATGAAGATCCCACTATTCCAAGACCGACAAGAACAAGACGTTCGTGTCTTATTCGACGAGTAACTTCAGCAGAAAGCGAGAAGAAGAAGAACAGAGAGAGAAGGAGAAAGAAGTTGAGGAAGAAAAAGAAGAAGTAAAAGATCGGCCTCATCGATAAACTGAGAGAAGGGAAATCAAGAGATTGATCATCACTCTTCCCCTTTCGATGTCCTAGAGACAGGGGAGTTAGCGAGCAAGAGAGGTCTCCACCTCATGCCGCCTGAAGATCAAAGAAAATCTCCGTAAGACCTGAAGAAGCTCAGTCTCTCAATTGCTCGAAGAAGATGATACGACAATTCCAAATCTGCAAGACCGTTCGAAGCGCCATCGTCTCGCACACACACCATCCGAGAAAGCCAATGCCGCACACGACGGATGATTTCGTAGATCTTCGTAGTATCATGAATATTCTTCCGGAAATGCGTAACCAGATATATATTCGGATTGTGAAATCCAAGTCTTGAAGCATGCTTGGACAAGCATCTTCGCCCTCCGGAAGAAAATACAAAGACCTCTCTCTACAACTTCAAGCCAATGCCAAGAGAGAAGAGGTAGCTCATCGCGAGAAGATCTCGAAGAAGCTCGAAGGAGTAGTCCAGTCCATTGGGGATTTCCAGATCGTGCGCATTCCCAAGCGACATGACTCCTTTCTCACCCTCTTTTTAATGATGACAAAAAGGGGGAGAACCAATTTGAACAAACATTATTTATTTGACTTTTTGTGGTTATGTTTATTTTTGAGTATGACTTGAGAACTTGAACTTGAGTGTTAGACTGAATTGGTTGTGGATTTTGATGCTTGACTGGTTGCATTTATATCAAGTATTGTTACATGGTATTACTCATGAAAGACTAACCAATTTGCTGTGGATGCAGAGTCTGGTTGTTTATTAATCTTTATGAGTTAGCCATATTGCTTGAGAAATGTTTTTGCAGGTCAAAGTTGTTCAAATCTTCAAGAAAGTTTTGTCACCATCAAAAAGGGGGAGATTGTTGGAGAAATCTTTCCAGAATATTTTGAAGCCGACAAAACATTTCTATCGCCTAAGTCCGGATATCGATAGTTAAATTCTCAAGATTTTATAGTCTCAAGACTTTGTTATCTCAAGACTCAAGACTCAAGACTCAAGACTCAAGACTCAAAGTTATTCTCACCGACAGTCTTTCTAATCCAAAGTGTTGAAGGAAATCCAAAGTCGAGGTTTATGATTGAGGATTTGATCCTATCCTCTCGGGATAGATTCTTTGGTTGGATAATCATTTCGGATTCTTTATATCTTATCTAAGAACGATTGAAGATCCGATGGTCGACGAAATAATCTTGGATTATTCTATTCTTGGAAACCGAGATCCCGATTGTATGGGCGAACAGTGATTGATGGGCTATCATCGATTCCTTATATAGCTCGGATGATCTTCTTGATTGATTCCGTCCAACGGGTAGATTGGAGGAATTCCTTTGGTAAGTGCCAACGGCTATGATGGCATGAAGGAGTATAAAAGGAAGACGTTCTAGTTGTTTTAAGTGTGTGATCGATAGAAAAATTCCAGAGTCTGAAGATCCTTTGATTGTTAGTTGAGACTGAGCGAAATTGTATACTGAGAGTGTTTATACTTGGTGACGCCTTGAGCAAGTGTGGTAGATCATCTACACCTAGAAATCAAGGAAGATCAACACTGTAACATCTCTTTGATCATAGTGGAATCCAGCCAATCTACTGCCGGTGCGTAAGAGTGGACGTAGGCTTGAATCAAGCCGAACCACTATAAACTGAGTGTTCAATTCTCTCTTTCCCTTACTCAGTCTTGCGATTGAATTTTCAACTGTTGCAAAGTCTCTAATTGTTTAAATATCGTGCAAACATCGAGAAATTTTTTTTGTATACCTATTCACCCCCTCTAGGTACTCGTACTAGCTATCTCAGGTGATACTAACTCAAACCCTACCTATGTTTGGAGATTGAAGAAAATGATAGAAAGAAGAGAGAGAAGAGCAACGGCTTTTCGGCTCCCGATGTGAAAATTCTATATTTGTTGAGTTAGCTTTGAAGACTTTTTTCTTTTATTCCTTTTATTTTATTTATTGTATTTACATTTGAATTTTCCTCGATAGGTCAAAATTGTAAAATTTAAAATTCAACCCTGACCCTGAGAAGTTCCAATTCTTGACCAAAAATAATCAAATAGGCATTTCTTATATTCTATTTACACATAAAACTTAAGCTCATTATATTTTATCAGCAAATAGGCATAATTTCTAGAATAAATCAAAAGTTGTCTTTTTAGGTATGTGGGCCGAGCTGGGAATCGGCAAACTCGAGCTCTATTCGAGAAGATATGCTTGAGTAATCCAAGATCAAGCTCAGCTCCAAATCGGATTAGTCGATCTAATTAGTTATTGAATCAATCGAATTGAGCTATCATGCTGGCAAATGAGAAAAAAGACACATGCCTACATCGGCAAATGGGGAAAAGACACCTGCCTACAACAATAGCCCAAGTGGCCCGGTTCAAATGATGAAACAATGATGGGTTCTTCCCCTACAATCCCTTTGCATATACAGGGGATAGTGTTGCAGTAAGCAGAGAAATATCAAAAGAGAGAGTGATGGCCTAAAACATAAAAAAGGAAGCCATTTATTGCATAAGGAGCTTTTAATTTTTAGCTATATATTTGATTTAAAAGCAGCCTGTCTTATAACCAGAGTGACTCCTGTTTTTAACTTTTACCCTTTTGTAAATACCGAGAAATCGCTCTTCATATTTTGTTTAGCATAAAATGTTTGGATCCTTTCGACATATTCAAATTTCCATACATAAGATCGTATATTTTAGTTTCAAAATGTCAAAAACAACTTAGAAGTGCAAGTGGACATTTTTTTTAATAATATAATGCATAAAAGATTGAACCATTTTCGATGTACTGATGCATAAGGCATAAATTCAAACTCTTGGCATCACTAAGTTCATACAATTTCACGCAGGAGAGATCTAGGGTTCTGATTTGCATATGACACAATTCATGAGGATAGAGCTCGGAGGAGCAGTCGTGCGTTAAGGCTTGCTCATCTTCTTGTGATGGTGGTTTTGAGGGTGTGGTGGAATGCGATCGAAGCATCTTTATCTTTATGTCACAGAGGTTCCCAATGAGGAAAGAACCAGGAGGACCTCGGATGCCTTGTTCAGGAGCTTCGATCGTAGTGTTACATTGAGCTTCGATCGTATAGTTTTTTTCCTTGAGTCGGCTATTCATGTAAAAACCAGTCTATAAGATGAAGCCGTTAATAAATTTTAATGCATCATACTCGATAATTTGACCAGGAAACGACCTTTCGACCAAGCTAAATTGTGAGGGTCATTACGACATAGTTAAAAATCGATTAGAGACCGGAGATAGGTCGACTCGATAGAGGCATGTGATCGAGTGTGGGTGATTCCACCAGATCGCACTATTCTTGTGTTTGTATTTGAAACTTTGAGGTTACCTCGACAATCGAGAGTTGCCAATGGGTCAAAGATGTACATTATGGCTTGAATTAATCAACCACAGGTCAAATGCACGGAAATTTCTAAAATTTACCTGGTAGATCATGATGCATTAATATCGTGCCAAAGTGAAGTTAACCGTGAAATTGAAACTGAATTCAGAAATTGGAAGTCATGTTGTGTCACATATCTTATTAGGAACATTGGATTAATTTATGGATTTCAATTAAACTCAATTGGAAGATAATAAAATGAATTGAAGAATTTGTTGTACACAATTTCATGCCATGGCGGAAAAAGAAATTGCAACCATTAAAAGAGGTTGTGGAGGATTGGGATAGTGGAAGATGACATCAACTTGATGTCATGGTAGTTGGGCCAAATGAAGAAGTTGACAAGTGGAGGGTGGAAATTTGATCTCATAAAGTGGGGTTGTCCCTCTCACCATTCACAATCATCTTCTTCATTTGAACTTGGGAGGAGAGAGAATTGTGTGACCAGCCCGATTGGACGCCCCCCTTTGCCACTCGACGCCGCCAGCTTCACCGGAGACGCTCGCCGCTGTCGTCGTCCGTGCGCATCGCCCGCGCACCACGCCTGCTCACCGTTGTCGCGCTCTCCGCTTCGTCCTTCGTCCGCCGTCCAGCAGCCGTCGTCCTTCATCGTCCCGAGCTGCCCGCCATCGCTAAGGTCGTCGGAAAGCCGCCGGAGCCACTGCCGGAGCTGCCGTCGCTGTTTCCGCCGGTCCTGCACCCAACCGGTGACCGGAGCTCCTCCATTCGGCCAAGGATAGCCACTGGAGTTCCAGCCTTAGCCGGATCTTTAAGGAGCGTTTTGGGTGCCTTCCCGACCTCCTTTGGTGTCGCCCCGAGGAGATTTGTTGACAGCCTCGCCGTCCTCTTCGCCGGAGACTCGTCGGAAAGCGATTCCGGTGAGCCACTAAACCTCGATTAGAGGGATAATTATGCTTTATGTGTGCTTAGCTTAAGTTAATTAAGTTTAGATGGTTAGTTTAGTTTATTTTAATGTAAATTAGATTAAGAGTATGATTAAGTTAAAGTAGGTTTAATTAAGGTTAAATTGTTGTTTATATTGGTTTAATGGTGATTTGACTTAAATGAAGGAATTCTGATTTAATTAGAATATTTCGAAATTATTTAAAAATTAAATAATAATTATATTATCTAAATTATTAAAATATTATTATTTAATTAATTTCAGAATAAAATTAATTATTTATTAAATTTCGAAAATTTTGTCGAGACCTTATTTTCTTAGAATTTCGTGCTGATCACTGCTGTATATTCAGATTTTTAATTTGCTGATTTGATATTGCAAATTGAGTGTTGATTGTGAAAAATGTGGATTTTATTTAAAAAATCCAAAGTGTCGGGTTTTGATACCAAAATTGGATTTTAAGGATTATATTAAATAGAGGGGTTTGAAAAAGTGAGATATTGACTTTCTGGTTCGAAATTAATATGCCTCCACACACGTGAATAAGTTCTGGAATATTTTTAATATGAAAAAAAATTGCCGGGATCACTATTTTAAGTGGAAGCATTGAGTGAAATGCAAAGTGTCCCGGGCCGATTATAAATTATTGTGTAATAATTAAGAGGAGATCATTCTAAGCTGTTGAGCCAGACTTACCCCTATATGGGATGCCCCTTACAACGGATGCTGATCGCAGTAGATTCTGGGCCCATGCTCTTTTGGGAATGCCGTCGACGTAGTGATGAAGCCATGCTCCACGGTGGGGAGACAATGCCTTGTTATATGCTAGTAGATAGCCGAACTGCAAGTAGGCTATATTCATGTGTGGTGATAAACAAAAATTGGAACGTGTGCTGAGTGTGGTTATTGATGATATGAAAGTGATTGCATTCCAATTGTTTAAGTTCTTATGACTACTTGTGATTTACTGATTTGAGCTGTACTAATCTGTAGGAAGGAAATAAGGGAAGGAAAGTCTTCTGTGTGATGTGGCTAGGCTACCCTTGGGCGTATTTTCTTTCTAATAGGGGTTTAGGGGGATGAACTTGCTGAGACAATGTCTCATCTCGTTGTGGGCTAAAATTTCAGACCGTAGATGGCAGAACCCCCGAAGCGTTATGGTCTGCCCATGCATAGTATGAAGCAGAAGTTCAGTTGTCCCGATCTTGATAGTCATTGGATCTATGAGCTTGTCAGGAACACGGTTTGGGTCTAGGAGGTCTTGTTTTTAGGGTGTCTCATAGATATAGGGCGTGGTTCCGCTTTGGAGCCAATGGTTTCAAGATTGATCCGCTTAATAGTTTTGATATTCCACCCGCCGTGATGGAGGCCATTCTAGGTGAGGGCGTAGTTAACCCTCCCGATGGTAGGCTGGAGGACCTATTGTCTCCGGAGGCTGTTCAATTTGAAGTGGGATCGAAGAGCGAGTCCGACTAGTAGTCTTAGGATCTTTCCTTCTTTTTGGTGGACTAATCCCTTTTTGTAAGCTGACCCTTTTTGGCATATATGTAAACTCTGGAATGTTGTTTATTTATGAAAGCATGTTTGTTTATGAATGAGTTGATTTCCTACTTTTCTATCCTGTGAGTTTTTGTCAGGGATTATATATTACGTTCCGCATGCGCATAATAAATAATTGGGGTCAGCGACACTACCTTGGAATATCGCATTTGCATGACCATGGCGAGTTGTTCATGTGTCTCAGGGTTCAGGGCGTGACACGTAGCCTCTGTGGTCTCCATATCATGATGTCGAGAACCCCAATCGTGGCGTCGAGGCACACGAATTTATAATGACCTGATTTTTTTTTCTAGATATATATAAATTGAAAAGAAAAAAAAAGACAAAGTTAGTAAATTAAATGGTAAAAATGATGCTAGCTAAACCAATGAGTATATGTTTGATCAAGAAATCAATAATGAGCAGACCTTTTCTTAGTGCCTGCCTCTGTTGACCTGAATTAATATAAAGAACTGCTTCTTAGATTCGATTGAAAAGTTAAAAATATTATTCAGACAGTGCCAAATTAGAATAAGAGTGACATGAGATGATTGTTAGATCTAATGGAAGTTGCTAAAATGAATCGTAAGGAAGTACGTTTGCTTTTCGAACTTTTGTTAAGACAACACAATTATGTATTTATATAAAGCATGGAATCATTATCCATCTAATTTCTGCAGGCCAACGTTGGAAATTGACAACAACTTATAAAAGGAAGACAGAATAATTATATATCTATATGGAGCATGGAATCAATATCCCACTGATTTCTACAGGCCAACGTTGGAAACGACAACAACTTGTAAATGGAAAGCCGCGTCACTTTCTTTGCTGATGTTGTCTAGAATATCTTTTACTTTTATTCAAAAGTCATCACATGAAGTTACTCTTATAGTTTCCTTCGATGATCCCATGTGATATTCCATATCCAAGAAGTATTAAAATTGAAGTTCAAAACTTGTCCGAAGTGCAAATGAAACTTCCCTATGATTCATGTCAAGACTTTCGTTTATGTGTTTAAAGTCAAGACATATTTTAACAGGATCTACCAATTGTCTCAAGTTACTTTTATAGTACTCTAATTTGGCACCGTTTTAATAATCTTTTAACTTTTAAATCGAACCCAAGAAGGTCTTTACATTAATTTATGTCAACAAACGTGGCCACGCTTTGCTGATGTCGTCCAGAGTACATTCACAGAGAGTTATCGAAATCGAAATTGGAAACTTGTCCGAAGTGCATCTGAAAAATCAACTCCTTGGTGGTAGTTCACGATATAAACACTGAGACATCCTCGGGGGCATTCTCTTCATCGTACCCACAAACAGACACGCAGCTTGCAGCGGCCAAAAGAAGAAGATAGCCAGAAACTGTTAGAGATCAGCTGAGATGAACATCCTGACTCCGAAAGTAGCAGCCGGCGTTATGATTTTGCTCTTCTTAATGGGAACATCGATGCGACCAAGCGAGGCAAGACGGGTTCCGATGAATGGCCACGGAGGAGAACGGGCTAATAATAAGGTGCCGAGTCTAGCTGTTCTCCATATCCTGCAAAAGTCTCCGCTCCCCTGCCCTGGGGATTGCCAGGGCTACACTCCTAGGGGAAAGCATGCACCAAAACTAGCACCACCAGCACGAGGGAATTAACGGTCCGATCAGCCGCATCAGTACCGATCATAAATAGTTGCTTCTCCATGTCAAGGGCGCTTGTTAAAGATATTATGATATTTTTTATTTTCCATATCTCTCGGGGTCATGCATATATCCCATTTGATTATGCATATGATTAATTTTTTTGGTATCATATTTATCTTATTACCTTAAATAATCATATGATAAAGTCGATAAATAGGCATATCTACTATTTATCAATATATAATGAAATATACAAAAATTATGTATTTCTTTCTTTCACATCATTTCTTAACTAAGTGCTTCCTCATATGAGACTTATGTTGGCGAGGATGGATAAATTTGGGTGTGCACAATTGAGCTCAGATGCACCTGATGCGCTTAGGGGTTCCTCAGGAACAACGCTTCAAATACCAAGTTGACAATAATAAAGCAGAAAAGAGAATAATGAAATTTTCTATATATTTCGATATATGCTGAAAAATAGTACATGAGTCTATATAGGCTTTATTAGATTACTATTTAAGATGACATATCAATCACTATGTGCTTTACTTGGTGTAATTAGGGCTTGGGTAATACTAAAGCGCTTGAGTGACTCAAGTGTGATTGTAATCTAAGTAGAACCGACACCGACACGATTTTATCAAAAAATAGAGAATTCTAACATATTGGGACACATTGTATATTATATGTATATTTATGTATAATAAATTGTCATTTTTATGATTATTTTTGTGACATCCTCGAATTTGAACCCCATCCTAGACTCGATGAATGGTCTAAATTCGATGTGCCCTTAACGGGAATAGACTATGGATTGATCAGGCTCAAACATGGATTGGTTTGGAATCAACCATGGGTTGTGCAAGTGATACCCCAAGAGACCCCCCAATTCATATAGGCCCTGTTAAAACCATTTCCAATTGAATTTAGCCATGAACCTTGGTCCGGTTACGGATATCCTTCATGGATAATTAGGAAACGCTCCTAATCGGTTTAAACAACGTTTAATCCTATGAATAGTAATTCGTGTGAAGCCTAACTTTAGGCTTGTCTTCAATGTATTGGTTCATTAATGTCCTGTAAGAAGCAATGATTACAAGAGACCAAGACTTTGGTCTTGCAAGAAGACCAAGACTTTAGTTTCTTAAATTCTACTTTGATTCCAGTTTTCGAAATTCCTGGACCCTCACTGTTTTCCAATTTTATAGAGCTTCTTATGGTTATAATTTGGAAAAACTTCCTTCATGAAAGTTGTTCAAAACATCTTGATGTATAACATAATATAATTTCATATTTTTCTGAGGTGAAATGGTTGGTACGAAAGCCTTTTCTTTTACCGTGTGAAAACTGCCTAGTGCAGTAAAAACGGTGACCTGTTTGTTTTCTCGATTTTCTATAAACTTTTCCCTTTGTAATCTGAACATTATTTCTTCAGAAAAGTTGTAGATGACATCTATGTCTATAACATACTAAAATTTAAAAGTGTTCTAAGAATATTTGGAAGTCGAAATGAATTTCCTTTTGTGGTCGTTGAATCTGTCCGACGGACGAAATGTTGGGTTGTCTTTGGTGATTTTCTGCTCTTTAAAAAAGAAGAAGAGGGAATTGGCCTTGACTTCCTTCATTGAAAATGTTATTTAGGTCCTAATCTACCACATATTAAACTTTTATAATTTTTCAATCCATTTGATAAGGTAATGATATTTATTTCAGAAGTTGCTCAAAACTGTTCTTTACACTGGAGGGGAGAAGGCCACACGCCCAAGCTTGGAGGACAAGCCTAGGCAATTGTATGGTTGAGATCAACCCTTGCTCCCCAAGCTTAGACTATTGAATGGCCAAGATTGCTCCTTGTTCCCCAAGTCTAGTCAATTGTGTGCTCTCCAAGTTAGTCCATTGTGTGCTTCCCAAGTTTAGACAAGTGTATGGTGGAGATTCACTCTTGCTCTCCAAGTCAAGAAGTCATCATGAGCATAGTTCTATAAATAGCCTTGCATTTGATGCTTTGAAGACCCACTTCTCTCCCTTTCTCCCCCTTGCCACTCTCTCTCTCTCTCTCTCTCTCTCTCTCTCTCTCTCTTTTCCTTTGGTTTGCTGCTGTCCTACTGCTGCTGCACCGTCATCTTCGCACCGTCTCGTTGCCACCTTGCTGTCCACCATCCCATACCACCAATTAGGGGTGTGCATGGTCCGGGTGGGCGATTCCCGACCTAGAAACGGGAACTGCTCGCTAATGACCGATTTTGAAAAATTGAAACCGGGATCCACTCGTTTGTTGCATGGATCCACCTAGGAATTGGACTGCCGGTCTGGTCCGGTTCCCAGGTAAATCTGATCCGGTTCCCAGGTGGATCCATGGAACCGGTCTCACAATAATAATAATATCACTTTCTAAATCTCACCATGAGAACTTTTCATATCGAGTAATATACTAAAACCAAAAGCTACAACAACTAAAAATCAAAACATAAAGCAAAAACAGCAACTAATTTGAGAAACTACATTAATTAGGTTTCACTCAAACATTCAAGAAGCAGCCAGGAGTTTTAGCTTCTCGGTCATTTTCCTTCATAAAAGCTACAGCAAGTATAACTCCTGTTTGAGAGCCATATAATTTTAGTAAAAAAAAAAAAAACAGAAAAACTAATTTGCACTAAAATATATATAAAACTTCGCCGCTAATTATTTCTACTGATAACCAAGTTTACTACCATAGCAACAGGTTGATATTACCAAGATAATATTCAAGGGATGGATAAAAAATAACCATTGAAAACACAACATAGCATTACAAGAGGCAACATTCAAAGACCAAAAGAAAATTCCATGAACCATATAGTCTCCTTTTCTCATATTAGGTAATAATACACTTGTTTCCTGTGTCTAATTTTCATATATGCACTGGGCACTACAATGGGCAGTGAAAATTTAGTACACGGTAAAGAAAAGGAGGAGGACATTTGGAGAGAGTATCTATGCAAATTTATAGTTGCAGAGAATACATTATCGACAACCCAAGAAGACAAACTCTTTAATAGAGAGAGAGAGAGAGAGAGAGAGAGAGAGAGAGAGAGAGAGGTGGGATGGGAGTACAAAGATGATGTTGATGATGCACGTAAAAAAGAGAAGGGGGTGTTGGAGATTGAGACTGATGACTGACGGCAGATGACTGAGAGTTGAAGGGAGGAAGGAGTAAATGCAAATCTACTATGATTTAGCAAATAACTAAAATCAAAGACAGGAAAGGCCAAAGAAAAGAAAAAAGAAACCGAGAGAGAGAGAGAGAGAGAGAGAGAGAGAGAGAGAGAGAGAGAGAGAGAGAGAGAGAGAGAGAGAGAGAGCTATTTTCATAAAGTCCCAATCCACCTATCAAACCCTTTGTTATAAGTCCAGTTTTTAATATTAAAAATTAATTGGTCCGGTCCGAGTGGGCGGGTGGATGGATCCCCCCGTGGAACCGGGAATCGGATCGGTACCCACCGGTTTTCATAAATTTGAACCGGGAACTGGACCGGTTCCCTCAAGAACCACCGATTCCAGGCGGTCCGGATGGATCCCGGTTCTTTTGCACACCCCTACCACCAACCACCCCTCATCCTTGTCTTGGTTGTTTGTAAGTGAATCCTTTAAACGCTGGCTAGGCCGTTGTGTTACGTTACTTGGATTTAGTTACTTGTATTAGAAGTAGGATCAAGCTATCCTAGAGAGGTTAGAACCATGGGTTAATTTTGTATGGTTTGATCATGAGTTTGCTTGGATTTGAGGTTTGAGGTTGACAAGGAAAGTTTAGTTATTGCTAAGGTTGCTTGATTTGATATTGTTATTGGAAATGACTTGTTGATGTTCATACTTGAATTTGGAGTAAAGTTAGGATTGATCTATGGTTAATGGTGATTAGATTATGTGATGGTTAGATGTGATAAGTTATCATGATAAGTGATGGTTAGATGTGATAAATTATCATGATAAGTGATGGTTAGAGGTGATAAGCTATGATGATAAGCTATCGTTAGATGTGATAAGTTATCATGATAAGTGATGGTTAGAGGTGATAAGCTATGATGATAAGCTATCGTTAGATGTGATAAGTTATCATGATAAGTGATGGTTAGATGTGATAAGCTATGATGATAAGTTATCGGTAGATGTGATAAGTTATCATGATAAGCGATGGTTAGATGTGATAAGTTATTATGATAAGTGATGGTTAAATGTGATAAACTATGATGATAGGCTATCGTTTAAAGTGATAAGCTATAGTTATAAGTTATCATTGGATGTGATAACCTATCTTGATTTTGGTAAGTGCGTTTTATGTTGTGGCTTTTAATGTGATATGTGTTTACTAAAGCCTAATTTTAAAGATAGTAGAGCTTATGCTTGATAATATGTGAAATTGATTGTTTAATTGTACAATTGAGTGTTTGATGATGCTTGGAACTTGTACGCGGCAAGATGCGAATAGGTTGTGAGCAAGTAAAGGGCTAAATGCTACATGATAGAGAGACTTCGTGAGTTATCTCTAGAACCTTAAGCCTGGTTTTGAGTATTGAGTTTGATATTGAGTTTGAATATTGAGAGTGAGTATCGAGTGTGGATCGAACCACCGATATGAGTTACCTGCGCTTGATTATGGGACAAAATTGTGTGGCACGATATGTGATGTGTCATAACAATTTTGCCTTGATTGAGAAGTAATTGATTGAGAAGTGATTGATTGAGATGTGATTGATTGAAATGAAGCATTTCCAATTAATGAGTGCATTTAATGCATATGATAAGAATGATGCCTTGTCTGTACATGTGTGATGCTTGCAAAAGTTAGGTTTGTTTTGATATGTATTATTAAGTCTTTGCATCAATTTGAGCATATGTTTGAATTGTCATTTTAGTGACTTGAAAAGCACGTGCATGTTATAATTTGGGATGAGAGAGGCACATGAATGTTTTGGAAGTCATTGTTTGAGACTTGAAGGCTGTGGTGATATTTTAGAAAATGACATATGATGCATGGGAGTATTATTGGCTATTTATTGCACAATATGTAGCATGTGTGAAATTTTTTATGCTATTATGGAGGACTCGAGGAACCTGTGTATGTGGTTGAAGTCATTAATTGGGATGCTTAGAAATATCATGAGTATGAGATAAATTGTAGGTTCTTGATAGGATGGATATGTAGGTAGAGGAAGATTTTCCTTCATATTTATAATTAAGACAAAGCAAAGGTTTTGCTATTGATCTGCCGTCGACAAGTGGGTGTCGAGTTCGTAGGTTCCAAAATGAGGCATCGACCTATCCGGGGTTTAGGCGATTTACTTATTGAGTTGTCGAACTCACCACCTCATGGGTTAACATTTTTCAGGTCCGCAGTATGGAGAACCATCATGTTCAGTTCGGTGTTACATTGGAGACGAGAGTTTGGCCTAGCATTAGTGAAGTTTAGGTTAACCCTAACCCACTGTTGGTTTTGTTGGTTGGTTGGAAGTTGCCGGTGTAAAGTCTTGTAATCACTAAACTTTCTAGGGTTAACAGTAAATTTATAAAAGAAGTATTTGGATCCTTTTGACATATTCAAATTTCCATACATAATATCGTATATTTTAGTTTCAAAATGTCAAAAACAACTTAGAAGTGCAAGTGGACATGTTTTTTTTAATGCATAGAAGATTGAACCATTTTCAATGTACCGATGCATATGGCATAAATTCTACTATTGGCATCACTAAGTTCTTACAATTTCACGTAGGAGAGATCTAGGGTTTTGATTTGTATATAACACAATTCATGAGATTGTAAATGAGGCATTTCATTGGCCTGGTCTTTACCATTATAAGATGGACTCCCTTACCCTAATGTACATATAGATGCTCGAAGTCAGCTTCCTCCGGAGTTAATTCCTCTTATATTGCTTAAATTATTGTCCACTAGAAAAAAGTGGATTCCCATGCAGAAAACTATACTTAAGTGCTTTTATTATTTGTTTTCCTTATCATCATACTTTTGAATTAAATTTTCCGCGGTCAATGTTCCATTTCATGATGCATGGGAGATTATTGTCACTAGTGATTTCAGACTATGAGTTATCAACTTGTTAAAGATAATCTGGGTCCAGGCCAGTGGGACCTACGGCGGTCAGTTTAATTAAAATTTTGCAATGCTCGACTCTTAAGTACAGTGTCTTAAGATACTCATTTAGTAAATTAATTTTGTGAACTAATCTTAATAAACGTTATGTTACTCATGTTCAAATATGTATACTCTACCAAGCTACATTGTGTATTTACCAACGCATAAATTGACCAAAATAATTTACATATATAAATATAGATCACTTGAGATATCCGATCCGTTAATTAATGAGATTCAGTGTGATAACTGTTCAGAAAAATATCATTTTTCCAAATCAAATCCAAAATTTGAGGCGTCACGTAAAGAAAAGAAAAAAATAGATAAAAAAAGAAGACTGGCTTGGAAATGGATTAGGAAATCCTTATGGATAAGGTAGACATCCCTTTCACTATCGATCCCATCTCCAGTCTCCGTGCAAGTCCGATGACCATGTGAGAATTATTAGGTCATCTCCTACGTAGTAATCTTCCAATTATAAAAAGACTATTTTATGATAAACATTTAAAACAAAAAGCAAAATATTATTTTAAAATATGACTTCTGAAAGTTGAGCGGATACATTGGAAAAAAAAAAGGAGTTCATTTACCTTCTTGAGAAAAAGAAAAACTTGCCAGACTTGGGATCCATTGATCTGGTGTAATCTCAACTATTGATCATGACGAGGCTGCATCCTTTGAATTAACAACCGAGATGAAGTTCTATGTTCCGCTTCTAAAGTGCATCGAGCATTCAATGACTAGGGTTTATAATGACCCACCTATCTCTAAATGCTTCTTTTATAATAATTTGGGGGTTACAGGAATGGGAATCTAACTAACTACATATTCATCAAATATCCTACGAAATCAATAAATAAGTTGAGGTCTTCAATTTACATAGGATTTGTGAGATTCGAACAAATAATTTCCATCTCCTGAACTTGAAATCTCTTAACGCTTGGACTAATTGTGTCGACCTTTAGGCTTTATCTCTTTATGTTTGATACTAAATTATATCATAATTATATGATAACATTGTGTCACATGCCAAAACTTACAGGAATACGGATAATGACTTGGTCATCCTTCTCTTCACCTGAAGAAGGTGCCTTCAGACTCATAATAACATATCGGTGTTTTTACAATCCAACAAAATGTATGAATACATTTCCAATGCATACCTAAAATTCAACTACCAAAAGTTCCTGTCAATATCGCTTACGAACTACTCATCGCAGACTGAAGAATCTGAAAATGATTAAAATGAAAAGGTTGAACAATCACAGCATCCACTAAGTACATTTTTAACACTTCAAACTTATTTGACCCAAATCTAGAATATAACAAATTTCAAGATTGAAATGAGTTATAAATTATTATGATGTAACTAAGTTATAACAAAATTACCCATTTCATTTAAAATATCAAAAAATAAATCAATAATCTAACCCATTGATCAATCTCATCATATCACATGTTAATGGTGTAGTTCATTGACCAATCTCAAATTATATGTTAATGGTCCATTCCATTAGACAGACTCAAGTATCTAACCATAATTGCAAATAATGCCTTGTGACAAAACAATTAAAATTCCTCCATTGGCTAGATCTCCACCTATGTTGTCAATGGCTAGCCTACAAGGATATCAATAAATTGGTATCCATGCCACAAGCCCCTTGGTGGGTTCACAGCAATATTTAGCACCAATTACCCAATTCAGATTTATGCAACAACCATGCTCTTTCCTAGCTTATTCTATCTTGAATCTCTACCGCTTTCAAGACATGAGTTTACAAATTCATAGAAGAGATAGTATCATTCATCTGAGAAAGCTGAATACTAACTTACGAAGGTTACTCAAGCCTTCCGATGAATCCCTGCCAGCTGCAGCTTTGCTTTACCTCTCTCGACCTCGCTGTTATTTTCACACTGATGGTGAAGCAGCTGCGATTTGAATGAGCTAGTCGTGCCCCTGCTGCTCTGGTGTTCGACCCCGCACCCTTGACAAAGTTACTGTTGTTGTCGACACCATCAGCGCTGCACCGCAAGGTAACGACGCGATCAACCCCCTCTAGTCGAAAGCCACCGCGAGTACCTGCGGCATCAAGGAGTTTTTGCACCACGACCATCCTTGTCCCACGACATCTCTTGCAACGATCACTGAGACTCGCTGCATCATACTATCGGTCAATCGTGAATCCGCACCAACTAGGAGCCTTGCACCGTTATGATTGAGTCCTCACCGAGCTAAGCTTTACCATCTCTCATATATTATAGGATAGGTTTAAAATTGATCCAAGATCGCTTGAACAAATATTTTTTAGAATAAAGAGAAAAGGTATTGAAAGAGCATTTGTTTAATCTAGCGTAATGAAGTCCTCAAAATCCATTAAATCTCTTGCTCGTAGAAGTAAAGTATTCTCTTACACTTGGGTTTTAGATTGGCCCGCCAATACTTAATTCGTGGTGACTCCTAAATAGATTAAATTGCATGTTGAATTGAACATAAGATGCGAAAGGGAAACCATGACGACTACCGTAAGGATCATTATTGAAATGAAAAAAAGAAAAGTATAGGCCTGATTTTAATTAACAAAAGGTTTAATACCATGAAATAACCTAAATTGATACACATTTAACAAATTTACTCCAACCTATTTTTTTTTTACCGGAAAAAACTCCAAACTGGTATACTTGTGATAAATTTACCCAAAATTAATTTTTTAACAATGAAAAACTCCAAACCGATATACATGTGACAAATTAACCATAAAAAAATCTCAAACTAATACATTTGTGACAAATTTACCAAAACCAATTTTTTGATTACTAAAAACTCTAAACTAGTACATTTGTGACAAATACACAATTCATTAAATTAGATTAATACCACAAATAACCACAAATCGGTACACTTGTGATAAACGGGAAGTAAAATCCCAAATTGGTACATTCATCAACTGCCATGTGTTATCTAACTAAGCAATTTGATAATAAAATTTAATAGAAACTAATAGATGGTAAATTTGTCATAGATAAACTATTTTGGGGCAAATTTATCATGGTTATATCAATTAGGGGTTTTTTGTGATCAAAATATTAGCTTTGAGTAAATTCGTCATATGTATATTGGTTTGGGATTTTTCGTGATAGAAAAGTAGTTTGAGGTAAATTTATTATATATGTACTAGTTTGATATTTTTCATGGCATTAACCCAAAAAAAAAAAAAAACAATGAAAAGGACCATTCTTGAGGTCATCCCAACATACAAACAAAGTTATCATGAATACTACAAGAATTTGCAAACACAAATTTGTCTTCCAAATTATGCCAAACCTCCGCATTAGAACAATCAACACGATGATCCTCCAAAAAACTTAATACTATTTTTGAAGCACTCTCAATTGGATCTTTCTTTATTATAAAATTGGAGACAAGAAGCTATGAGCAAAGTAATATTAATTATTGATTTGTGCTCCACTAAACATCCACCACAGGATTCCATGTGTCATAACACTTTAACTTGTGCATAGCCATGAAAATGACATCCCTACTTCATATATGGTCATGTCATTATTAGGAACACACAGTAAGAGTATGATACCCCTGCCCAAGGAGATCGCCAAGTGGAGAGCCTAACTCCAAATGGCATCAACATATTTAGTTGGATTCACTTTCACTTAAAAGTTTAAATCAATAAGTTATGAGTTAACTAAGATATATTAACTACTTTGCAACACACCAATTTTTTGATGTGAGATTTCTCTATATGAGTGCATCTCAAGTTGGAGTCACCAAACTCTTTTTTAAAGATATTCACCAAACACCATAACAGATAGGTGGTCCACTACCCCACCAATCCACCGCCAGCTTTGATACCATTTACTAGGAGGCACAGCTGAAATCTAATACATTCGCCTAAGGAGATCTCCAAGAGGGGACTCAAGTTCGAGCCTATCAACATATCCGGTCAGACGCGTCTTCACTCACAAATTTAAGCTAAATGAATCAACTAAATTTATTAACTACACTATACCCCATCAATTTTTTAATGCGAGATTTCTCTAATACAATTCACATGTATATCTCAACAATCATGTTACTTGTTAAGAAATCGCTTAAAGAAAATTTGCATTTTTAAAATGCACTATTTTTTTCGTGTCATGTGCAATCAACGCTTTTGAAGATTGAAAAGTTCTCTATTAGTTATGTTTGCTTATGAGGGACTTGTTAACAAGATCCTTATCATTATAAACAAGGATAAGTCTAGAGAAAAATTATTCAATGAATTGAACAATAGTCACTACATGATACTCAAACTTCGTAAATTTCACTTTCTTTTATATAATCTAGTTTTTGAATTAATGGAATTCACATATTTTCTCCCATGTTCCATCCATCAGCGAGATCAACGGAAGAAAAAGAATTTCAGCCAAAAACGTTGAAAAAAATAAATAGACAACCGTATAAGTTCTTCCCCTCAATCATAAAGCTAATTATAATTGACTATTGTCTCCCCCGCACCATAACAATCGTTTTATATTAGTGTCGTAGGAAGATCAAAATAGTCTAATAAAATTAGCAATTTATAAAGAGTAATTGCTAAGAAGTGGAACTTGGTTGGGTCCAGATCGAGTATGAACATGTTTATGAGGAGCTAAAATTATGCTGCCTAATGGTTCCATATTTATTATGGTTTCGATCTTTTAGACACAAAGCCGCCTTAACCCATCTATTTGATGGTCTCGCTGCTAAGTTGCATGGAACTATGAAAAGTGTTCATTCCTTCGTCATCCCCATCTTTTTATTTTATTTTTCTTAGTTTTCTTTTTTTGCCCCAAAGCCTAAATTAGTTATCTCGAAGACTTTTCATCCAACGTCCCACCACCAAATGCGCTCTTAAATTTTGTCGAGTCCCTACGGTCAAGAAACCATCATTTTCTTTTCGACCAGAAATCAACAAAATCAATCGTCGGCACATGATAATTTGTCTGAAACAACCCTTTTTCTTTATTTCATATCTAACATAGTAAAAAGGTGTTGGACAAAAGAGTGATTGACAGCCGGTCTATAGGTCTGCCCCTTCCCCATAGTTCACGGGATAATATCCTAGCATATACTTAAAAATCAATCCCCCGTGAAATCTGCTGCGGTCCCACCGTCACCGGCGGCGTTTCTCGACCGCCCCCATGCCAAATCAAAGATCAACAGCAGATCTTTCTTCATACGCAGATTTCTCTCTTCGGCTGACCTAATCCGATCCATCTTCGCGAGATTCTTGCACGTCGCATGCAGCAACATCAGACCAAGAAAAGCAAGAACAGAACAAGAAAAAGAAAAGAAAACATGGGATCCCTCGAATTGCACCGAAGTTTTCAAACAGAAACAGCCCACCAGATCAGACTGGAACTCTCATCCCTAGCGATACACAACCAGATCTCACTACTACCGACGCTTACCGACGCTTATTTTATTCTCAAAATACTGAAACTGTAACATGACCGAGGATTATTAGCTATAATGCAGAAGTACGGCCAAACGACGACCTCATGGCTTGCCCTTTACGGCCTTGAACGACGAGAGACGCCTGGAGTGCTCCCACGGCTTGTCCCAGACGAGGGCCTCGAAGCTCTTCTTGTTGGTCCCGTCCTTGACCTCAACGACGAGCCTGTAGTTCGTCCCCGCCACGACCTGCGTCTCGCCCTTCACCACCTTCTCCAGCACCAGCCCCGTCTTGGCCTGGTCGTTGCGCGCCTTGACGGCGAACTGAGCGATCTCCCTCACGTACGGGTCGCTCAGGTTCTTTATCGGGTGCCAACCCCCGAGCAGCGGCTCCGTGCGGACGGCCCCGGCGGCCGAGACTTGGAGGAGGAGGACGGCAGCGACGGCGAGGATGAGAAGTCTCATTTTCAGAGGTTTTTCGGGTTTGGTCCTTGGTTTCGATAGCTGTTTTTCTTGGGTCTTGTCTTGGAGCGTTGGGGTTTAACAGAGGTGGATGGTTATCTGTGCTTTATCTTTTTTGGTGGGGGAGTTGGAAATTGAATGCTTATCTTGGTGCTTTCAAGGATGGTGGGTACGTGTTTTATAGGCCTTGGAATTGCCAGAGTCACGGACACTTGTCGTGTGGCGGGGGAAAAGAATAGACTTGTCTTGGGTCAAATTGGAAGTCATGGCTAAGTGCTTTACCTCTTAGGATTTGGCAAGGTACGTGTTAAAGAAGATGTAAGGGTACGCATCTAGAACGAGAAATATTAGATACGCGACCGATCATGTGTTTTTAAGAGGGGTTTATATTATTATTATCATTATTTAATCTGTTCATTAGATCCTATGTTCCCATTTAGCTGTCAGATAATATCATGATTCAATTTTTACGTGCTAGGTTAAGTCCAATCTTTTAGTTTTGTAAGAGGTGAACCATGCACGTCGGGACGAGGTGATTGTCCGAAGTTCAACAATGTCTCCTTCGAAGCTCAGATTTAAGCGAGTGAATTGCAAATTAGATTTCATGATCTTTGAACGTGGGGGAAATTACCCAAAAAGTACTAAATTTATTGTAATTGTGCCAATTTAATTATAATTTTTTTTTATCAATTTAGTGCTAAACATTTTGTAATTGTGTTAATTCAATTAATCCATCCAATTTTGGTAGACTGGCGCTAATGTGGATATTGACTGGTGTTGGCCAATCATGGCAATTATGTTTTTCTTTCCCTTTTCCCTTTTTTTTTTTCCTCTTCTTGCTCATTTGGTTTATTTTCCTTGCAATGGTTGGTGAGGCTCCAATGAGGCTCATCGGCCACTAGGCAAGGGCTGTGAAGCCCTCGCCAACCTCTAGTGAGGGTTGTAGTCGTTGTTAGGCTTGAGGGCAATGAGCAAGGCCAACCTCGTCTTGGCCTTACTAGCTGCAGGTGAAGGTGGACTTGCCCTAGGCTGGCGAGGCCATGGCGAGGAGGATGAGGGTTGCGACCCTCGTTGGCAACCAGCAAGGGCTTTGTGGCCCTACCCCACTAGCTGGCAAGTGGGGAAAAGAAGCCAAGGAGGAATAAGAGAAAAAAAAGAGAAGGAAAAGGAAAAAATAAAAAAAAAAAAAATAAAAAGAAAAAGAAAAAGAAAAGATTAATAAAAAAATTGATAAAAAAATTGAAAAAATATAAATTTATTAAAAAAATTGCCAAGTCAACATTGACCAACCAAAATTGGCTGAACAGATTGAATTGACATACTTGCAAAAGTTATAAGACTGAACTGGCAAAAAAAATGTTTAGAATTGAATTTGTACAATTATAATAGGTTTATGACTTTTTGGTAATTTTCTGAATGTAACTTATACTTATGTCTTTTTTTTTTCTCGTTCTAATCCTGGGATTTTTTTTTTATTATTATTTTGGCCTCATATCAAAATTGGGCGAATGGAATGGTCCAACGTAAAAAAAACGGGGTCAAGTAAGAGTCCAAAACGCGGGGCTCATTTGACGGGTCGTGAGATTAGTGGGGCATGCTTTCGTCTCGTCGTCCAATGAAGGACGAGTCCGAAGCGTCTTTGGTGTGGGGTTGACGACAGTCGTCCTCTTTTTCGATCTGACCCTTTTTCAACGAGCCCTGCTTTGATTTTGCGGAGTCTAATGGGCGTGGCGTTTAAGGGTAAGCTTGAAATGATTCGAAGGTTGAAAAGGGATTTTGCAAGGTGTCGCGAGGTCAAATTTGCATGTAGAAGATACAAGGTTGGAGCCATTTGATTTGAGATGGATATAAGCGGCCCCCACGCAGTTCAATTCAAGACCCAACGGCTACTAGAAGAGCTATGGAAGGAAAAAGAAATTTTTTTGGGTCTGTAAGAAAAATGAAATTGTAAATGCAAGAGTATAGAAAGAAAAACCTTGCACGAGCCATGTTTATATAACTCTAGTTCAAAATTCGTAAACATCCTACGCTTTCGTTTTAAGAGATACGTTTATAACACCATACCACATTCATTTGACCCAAATCAGAATATAACAATTTTCAATATCGAAATGAGTTATATATTACTTAAATGTAACTAAATCATAACAAAATTACCCATTTCATTTAAAATATCAAAACATATATCAATAATCTAGTCCATTAATTAACCTCATCAAATCAGACGTCAATGATACAGTCCATTGACCAATCTCAAGTTATATGTCAATCATCCATTCTATCGAATAAACTAGTGCTCAAGTATCTAACCATGATCACGCATAATGCCCTATGACAAAGTAATCAAGATTCTCCACCTATATTGTGGATGGCTAGCCCACAAGAATATCCAGAAACTAGTATGCATATCACAAGTTACTTAATTGATTTACAACAATATTGAGTACCAAATCCACATCCTCTAATACTTGGAATCAAAATTCATAATCAATATCGCCAATTGATTTCACAAAATAAAATACATAATCTTCCCGAACTTCATTCATCAAATATAATACATTTCACAAACAATTTTAGAATTCTTTATTAACCGAATTCACAAATCGATAACCTTTTGTAACACCTTTCATTAGAGATTCCTCAAATCATTTTAAAATTCATTTCATAAATGCGTTTGTAAAGCAATAAATATATGTAAACCTTCGCAACATATTTCATAAACCATTCTCAAATGGCTAAAGAGTAGTAGATGCCCGATTTAGATTTATACAACAAACATATTCTTTCCTAGCTTACACTGTTTGAATCTCTACACCTTTCAAGACATAAGTTCACAAATTTATAGAAGAGATACACCTTTCAAGACATAAGTTCACAAATTTATAGAAGAGATAGTATTACTTACCTAGGATAGCTGAAAACCAACTTTTGAAGGTTGCTCGAGCCTTTCAATGAAGCCCTGCCAGTTGCAGCTTTGCTTTACCTCTCTCGACCTTGCTATGATCCTTGCACCGATGGTGAAGCAGTCATAATTTTAACAAGCTAGTCATGCCCCTGCTGCTCTACTGTTCGACCTTGCACCGTTGACAAAGCTACTATTGTCATCGACACTATCAGCCCTGCACCGCAAGGCGATGACGCGATCAACCCCTTCTAGTCAAAAGCCACCGCAAGTACCTAGGGCATCAAGGAGTTCCTAGCCTGTGACTGTCCTCGGCCCGCGACACCTCTTGCAACGATCACTGAGACTTGCTGCATCATCCTCAGCCAATCGTGAATTCGCATCAATTAGGAGCCTTGCACCATTATGGTCGAGTCCTCACCGTGCTAAGCTTCACCATTTCGCCCCTTGCACTTATGGAGTCCTCACCGAGCCCAGCACCCTCGGCTATCTCACCACAACTCAGAAGTTCTCTGTTTTGCAGGCTTTTCCAGAGTTCCTTGCAACACCAAGCTGACCAGCGAGCAGCTTCACCGCCACCAAGTTTAGTGGAGACCAAGAGCCCCTCATCATCGCCGATCACCAAGATCCTCTGCCGTCAATCCTGTTTCGGAAACAAATCTTCAAACTACGTAGTTATCTGGTCCAAATTCGAATTATCTTGGCGATTATTGCGATCTAATTGGAATATTTTGAGATTTTAGGCATATCAAAATGAAGAAAATTTCCTAATTCGAAACGTGCAAATAATCAGTAATTCAATCTTTAAGTATTAAGATTGGGTTATGGATTGCACAGAAAATCGGCAACTTGATCTTTAGGCACTAAAATCAGGGTGTCGGTTTATTTGTTTCCAAGCTTAACTTGAATGTATATCTTCTTTACAATTTTGAGCTTATCTTGTTGTTTGATTTGCTTATTTGAAAAAAAACAAAAACAAAAAAAAAACAAAAATGTAGCCTTGCATGATAGATTTGATTTATTTTTTAGATAGGATTGCGTGTTTAGATGATACTTAAATAGTTAGGATAAGATTCCAAGTATGAATAGGATTTAACTTAGATTATTTCCTAATTCAAGTCCGATAATCTTTTACTTTAGGTATTTTATTGTAGGGATAATTATATAAACATTTCTTGAAGTTTGGCCCAATGTGCAATTTGATCCTTCAACTTTTAGTTTGTTCAATGTGATCTCTAAACTTCAGCTTAATGTGTAATGTGATCCTTGAACTTTAATTTGTTTAATGTAATTCCTGAACTTTTGATACATATTCAATATAGTCCCTAAACTGTGTGAAAATGTTCAATGTAGTCATTCCATAATTCAAGACTAGGGATTACATTAAACATTTTCATAGAGTTTAGGGACTATATTGAACATGTACCAAAAGTTTAGGGATTACATTGAACAAATTAAAAGTTCATTGAACAAATTAAAAGTTTATGGACCAAATTGCACATTGAATCAAATTTTATGGACTGATTTTGTTATTTTCCTATTATTTTATTAATTATTTATTAGGAATTTTAATGAACAATCATAAAAAAAATAACATGTGCATATCGTATGGATTTAATTGCATCATCCACGCATCACTACTTGTCATGTCATCAACGCCATATCATATTGCTAGGCCATAACATGCCATACCATGTCACATGCCATGTCATATATCATGCCATTATTTATGTTGTGTCATCATGATTGTTATGTCACCATCCATGCCATGTCACCATCCATGCCATGTCATTAGTGTCATGTCATCTAGTGATTGCATGCCACGGTCATTATAGACTGCTTGTCATATTAGAATAACTTAATTTTATTTGCCCATCATTAGAATTAGGTCATGACACATGTCATTAGAATAATAAATTAGGCATGTTTAACTTAGAATAGAATTGCATTTAGCTAGTTTTCATAAATGAAAAAAAAATAAACAAAAAGAGAGAGTAGCTGAATGGTTAAGAGGATCATGGTTGGGCAAGGTGTAGTATTTTAGTTGCTTTGCTTATACTTAGAAAATTAATTATCTTGATGCATTTGAATTTCCACTTTTTTATAGCAATTTGTTTATTTAATGCTTTGATTATTGAGTGTTATTTTTAATGGTTGCGCATACACATGATCATCTATCATATATTAGTGGCTATGTTTAAAATCAATCTAAGATTGCTTGAACAAATATTTTCGAAAATAAAGAGAAAATGTACCGGATTGGCGTTTGTTTGATCTAGTATAATCAAGTCCCAAAATCCATTAAATTTCTCGCTTGTAGAAGTAAAGTATTTTCTCACACTTGGATTTTAGATTGACCCACCAATAAATAATTTGTGGCTGACTTAAATAGATTAAATTGCATGTTGAAATTGAACATAAGATGTGAACGGGAAGGTCATGACAACTACTACAAGAATCATTATTGAAATAAAAAATAAAGAAAAGTATTGGCCCAATATTGAATTTAAAAAAAAAATAGAGTTAAGACCATGAAAAATTCTAAAATGATATACATATGACAAATTTACTCTAAACTAATTTTTTGACTATTAGAAATACTAAATTGGTACAAATGTGACAAATTTACCTAAAACCAATTTTTTGATCGTCAAAAACCTTAGACTAGTACATTTATGACAAATGTATCATTCATTAAATTGAATTAATATCACAAAAAATACAAAATTGGTACACTTATGACAAATGGAGGGTAAAACTCTAAATTGGTATACCTGTGACAAATTTAACATAAACTAATTTTTAGATTGCCAAAATTTCAAACTCGATATATTTGTAACAAATATACCATTCGTTAACTTAGATTAATATCGCGAAAAATCATAAAATTGATACACTTGTAACAAACAAATGGTAAAACCCTAAATTGATACAATCATCAATTGCCACGTCATCTAACTCAATAATTTGATAATAAAATTTTAAAAGAAACTAATGAAGGGTAAATTTATCATAGTTACATTGAAGTGACACTTAGGCGACTTTTATTATTTATAAATAAGCAATGTCAAATTTTCGGCACCCTTTACTAAAGTTGGCACTTAAATATCCCATTATTCAAAGAAAGTGACACTTAAATATACCATTCGAAACTTTTGATTCTTAAGTGGCTTCCATGTCAAGCTTTAGCATTTGCGCTTTTTTTTGCCGCCAAAAAACTATTTTCGGCCAAAAGTCAACAAAATTAATCCTCGACACACGATAATTTTCTGAAAACAACCCTTTTTCTTTATTTCGTATCATAGTTAAAAGGTATTGTACAAAATAGTGATTTATAGCCGGTCTATAGGTCTGTCCCTTCCCCATAGTTCACGTGAGAATGTCCTAGCATGCACGCAAAAATCAATCCCCCGGTGAAATCTGCTGAGGTCCCACCGTCATCTGCGTCTGCGTCGTTTCTCTACCATCCCTCCTCCCAAATCAAAGATCAACGGCAGATCTTACTTCTTATGCAGATTTCTCTCTTCGGCTGACCTAATCTGATCCATCTTCGCAAGATTCTTGCACGTCGCATGCAGCAACATCAGACCAAGAAAAGCAAGAACAGAATAAGAAAAGGAAAAGAAAACATGGGATTTCTCGAATTGCAACAAGGTTTCAGACAGAAACAGCCCGCCAGATCAGACTGGGACACCCATCCCTAGCGATGCACAACCAGATCTCACTTCTATGGACGCTTATTTTATCCTCAAACTACTGAAACTGTAACATGACCGAGGATTATTAGTAATAATGCAGAAGTACGGCGAAACAACGGCCTCATGCCTTGCCCTTTACGGCCTTGAACGACGAGAGACGCCTGGAGTGCTCCCACGGCTTGTCCCAGACGAGGGCCTCGAAGCTCTTCGTGTTGGTCCCGTCCTTGACCTCGACGACGAGCCTGTAGTTCATCCCCGCCACAACCTGCGTCTCGCCCTTCACCACCTTCTCCAGCACCAGCCCCGTCTTGGCCTGGTCATTGCGCGCCTTGACGGCGAACTCAGCGATCTCCCTCACGTACGGGTCGCTCAGGTTCTTTATCGGGTGCCACCCCCCGAGCAGTGGCTCTGTGCGGACAGCCCCGGCGGCCGAGACTTGGAGGAGAAGGAGGGCGGCGGCGGCGAGGATGAAAAGTCTCATTTTTGAAGGTTTTTCGGGTTTGGTTTTGGTCTTGGATCGTTGGGGTTTGACAAGGGTGGACGTTTATCAATGCTTTATCTTTCTTGGTGGGGGGTTGGAAATTGAATGCTTATCTTGATGCTTTCTAATGGGTGGCAGGTACGTGCATTTATAGGTCTCGGAATTGCCAGAGTCACAGACACTTGTCGTGTGACGGGGGTAAAGAATAGACTTGTCTTGGGTCAAACTGAGATTTCACGATCTTTGAATGTTGGGAAAAATTGCCAAAAAAAGCCCTAAACTTATGATAATTATGTCAATTTAGTGATAAACTTTTTCTATTATCAATTTTATACTAAACATTTTGTAATTATGTTAGTTTATTCTATCTAATCAATTTTGGCTAGCCGGCACTAACATGGATACGGATAAGCATCGACCGTTTGGCCAACGCCAACATGGCATTTTCTAGATATTTTTTTCGAATTTTTTTACGAGTTTTTTTTTCTTCTCCTTTCCTTTTTCTTTTTTCTCTTCTTCCTCCTTTGGCTTCTTTTTCGTGGAATGGCTAGTGAGGCTTTGATGAGGCTTGCCAGCCGTTGGACAAGGGCCATGAAACCCTCATCGGCTACCGACAAGGGTCGCAAGCCTTACTAGGCCTAGGGGCTGCGGGCGAGGCCAGCCTTGCCATGGCCTTGTTGGCCATGAGCAAAGGCAGATTTGCCCAAGGTTGGAGAGGCCATGGCGGCTTTCACCCACTTACAGTAAGACCATGGTGAGGTAGACAAGGGTTGCAACCCTCTCTAGTAGCCAACGGCTTATTGAGTGGGGAAAAGAAGCCAAAGGAGGAAGAAGAGAAAAAAAGAAAAGGAAAAGGTAAAGGAAAAAGAAAAAGAAAAAGAAAAAAAATTAATGAAAAATTCGAAACAATAAAAATTATTAAAAAAATCGCCATGTTAGCGTTGGCCAGATGGTTAGTGCCAACCAACCAAAATTGGTTAAATAAACTGAATTTATGCAAAATGTTTAAGACTGAATTGATAAAAAAAATGTTTATGATCGAATTGGTATACTTATAATAGGTTTATAACTTTTTTGATAATTTTCTTGAACGTATGCCGTACCTATTTCATTTTTTTTCCTTGATCAAATCCTGGAATTTTTATTATTATTTTGGTCAAGATCAAAATTGGACGGATGGAACGGTCCAACGTAGAAAACGGGGTCAAGTGAGAGTCCAAAAGGCGGAGCTCATTCGAAGGTTCGTGAGATTAGTGGGGCGTGCTTTCGTCTCGTCGTCCAATGAAGGACGAATCTCTTGCGTCTTTGGTGTGGGGTTTTCCTTTGCAGCTCGAGCTCCTCTCTTTTCGAGGGTTGACGACAGTCGTCCTCTTTCTAGAACTTGACGTTTGGACGTGAGCTTTTTGAACGAGCCCTGCTTTAATTTTGTGGGGTCTAATGGGCGCGGCGTTTAAGGGTAAGTTTGAAATGATTCGAAGATTGAAGAGGGATTTTGCAAGGTGTCGCGAGGTCAAATGTGCATGTACAAGATACAAGGTTGGAGCCATTTGATTTGAGATGGATATAAGCGCCCCTTACGTAGTTCAATTCAAGACCCAACGGCTACTAGAAGAACTATGGAAGGAAAAATAATATATATTTTTTTTGTAAGGAAAAAGAAATCGTAAATGCAAGAGTATAGAAAGAAGAACCTCCCACGAGCGATGTTAATATAACTCTAGTTGAAATTTGTAACCATCCTGTTCTTTCGTTTTAAGAGATTCATTCCTCTCAATTAAATCATTTAAGGTGCAACAAATTTTCTCTCTTTTTCTCTCTCACATTCAACAGTAAGATCTACAAAGAAAAAAAAAACAAAAGAAACAATTTCAGCAAAAAAATGAAAAAAAAAATAAAAATAGACAACATGTCTATTTGCAAACTACATATTCGAATTAGGTTTTAATCAGGAATTCAACAATAGAGGGTTTCATTTGAAGTATAATTAAAGTCAAGTGACTCTGAGAACAAACGCAGCAATAACTGATAAAGTAGTTTAAGCAAAATAGAGGACTTTACCTAGCTTGACAGTAGTCAATTCCACACAATTGAGAAGGAAATTTATGTATGTTCAATTGAAAATTTTTACTACCAATCAAATTCTTCTTTGACCCAGTACATCCCCTTATTTACAATGCCTTCTTCCCATTAGATAACTAATATCCAAATTGCGTTCTTCTCGAGGGAATCAAACTCATCTCGCATTGCTCAACAAATTCTTTAACTTGTATTGTTTCCAAAAATAATTTTGGTTTGTCAAGTTAGTTAAAAGTAAATAATGCAATGATGGAGATTATCCCTATACAATTTTAGATGTTCTACTAGATTTTTTCAAAGTGGGTTTGAGCGTATGATTTTCTGCGGCCACAAATTCAAGATTTCGAACTAGAACATTCCTAGAAACCCCCTCCGGTTCAATCTCTCTAGCCTCCATCGATTGTTTCTCCACACTAGATTCTACCATAGATTTGTCCTTGTACAACATATTTTCATCGGATATAACATTAGTAGTTCTTATTATTTTTCTATTTTATTCATCCTGGAATCAATGACCCAAATAGTCAAAACCATATCCAATAAAAAATTATTTTTAGCTTTTGCACACTCTATTTTCAAAATCTAGGTGGATATATGAAATACTATCAAAAACTTTCAACTGCGAGAGATTCGCTTTCTTTCCATTGCATTCTTCTTCTAGTTGCTTAAAATCAAGTGAAACTAAAGATTCTCTATTATCTAGATATATTGCTGTATTAATTGTATATGCTCAAATCATCTTGGCTAATTTTGCATGCATCCTCATATTCTTGCAGGCTCTTTAGAGTTTTGTTTTTCCTCTTAGAAATTCTGTTTTGTTGCAGCCTACCGGGAATGGTTATTGTCATTTTGATTTTGTTCTCTTTGCAGAAATCACTTGAGCTCCTTGTTATTATATTCATCACCACTATCGGATCTCAAAAATTTAATTTTCAGGCTAGTCTAATTCTCCAATTCAGCTTTCCATCTCTTAAAAGTAACAAACACATCAGATTTATTTTTTAGAAAATAAACACATACCTTTCTGGTGGTGTTGCCAATAAATGCGACATAGTAATGCAAGCCTCCAAGGGCTGGTCTCCACGCATTTGTATGCATAACCTCTAATTTTCCTTTTTTCAGTTTCCTCCAAATTTTTGAAAAACTGACACATTTCTGCTTGCCCATAACACAATCTTCACATAAAGCAATATTTATGGACTTAGATCAAGCAATTTTCCCTTAGATGCTAACAACTCCATTCCCATTCCGCTTATGTATCCAAGCTTGCAACACCACAATTTGGAATAAGCTTCTAACTTAGCAACTGCTGCAGTTTCTCTACTGCTTTCAGTCATGTACAACATTCCCAAGTTTGCTTCCGTGTTACAATCAAAGCACATTTAACTATTTTCCAAGATTTATCCCCACAAATAGTTCTTATAATCTTTGTTGTCTAGTTAACTTATAGAGATCAAGTTTCACTTAAGTCCTAGAATATATTTAACATCATACAGCTTCCATTGATATCCGCTAGTAGCTTTTATGTAAACATCACCCTTTTTCATAATATTCAAAGTTTCATCATCAACAAGATAAACTTTTCCAAACTTCATGATAACAAAATTATGGATTAATTATTTGCACGAAGTAGAGTGAAATGACACACTTACATCTAGATTCCAAAATTCAATCGGACTATCAATGCTCAAAATTAAAGTGTCATTATCAAGTGTCTCTTTAAAAGTTGCATTCATTCTCTTCCTCTTGATTTTGATCTCAATATTGAATTTTCTTTTTTGGAGCTCTACAATTTGTTCTTAGATGGCCATTCTTTTTGCAAATCTACCACGATACTAGTTCCACCATTGTTGATTGCTTCTCTCTCTGCCTTCGGTATTTAAAGGTGGCACCTAAAAATTCACCAATATCTCTTTTGCAAATATCCTTGCTAAGAATCAAATCGCGGATTTCTTGAAACTTCAAATCTTTCTTACCAGTAAAGAGTCAAATGTTTTGGCACTTCCTCATGGGGGATGAATCAAGATTTGCTCATTGCAGTGATAATTACACTTCACCTTTCAAGTAAAAAAGATAACGAAATTAAAATTTTTACCTCATCTTCAAATTTGATTTCCACCTAACTCAATTGGGTTGTGATCATGTTGAATTTATTGATGAGATCTATCAAAGAAGCACCTTTGCCCATTTTCAGATTGAAAAAACATTGCATCAAATGTATCTTGTTTGATGCAAAAGGTTGGACAACGCCCTCATCAAATTTGCCGTTGTTGTCTCATTAGCGATCTTGAAGGCAACATTCTGTGCTTATGTGAAATGAATCACACCCTGAGCTTGACGATTTAACAATTCTCACTTTGCTTGCTTTATAGGATGTGGTTACTCTCTCACTGGAGGCTAATGCAAGTTCTTCTAATATAGCATATCCTCAATTTGTATCTTTTAGAAACCAAAGTCTTTATCATTGAACTGATTGATCTTCACCTTCCCTTCATCCATATGCATCACCCTCACTATTTTGCCAAACGAGGATCTGATACCAGTAGTTAGGAACGTGAATCTTTAAAGAGAAAAAACAAGTGAATTTTTACATGGAAAATGTTTTCCAAAATTAGAAAAAAAAAAATCATGGATTTCTCCACTATCAATATCAATATCAGCGTTACAACTACAAAACATATTACCCAAATATACAGCAAGAGATTAGGGCATACATAGTTATGATGGAAATTACATATATGCCATTAGTAACAGTAAAATCTCTATAACATGTATGTCATCAGCAGTAAAAGTTTTGCACTTAAAATATTATTTTCCTCTATAAGATCCCACAATTCCATCAAAACTTTGACGGGTCATGAGGGTTGGAGCAACAGCGACGGGAAATGTGTTCGCGACTGATGGAACGCTCCAACGTTAAAAGCGGGGGCAAGTGAGAGCCCGCAACGCAGCTTCTTCGGAGGTTCGTGAGATTAGTGGGGTGTTCTGTTGCCTGGTCGTCCAATCGGGGACGAATCGAGGGTTGACGATAGTCGTCCTCTTTCTAGAACTTGACGTCTCGATCTAAGCTTTTTGAACGAGCCCTGCTTTGATTTTGTGGAGTCTAATGGGCGTGGTGCTTAAGGGTAAGTTTGAAATGATTATAAAGTTGAAGATGGGATTTTGCAAGGTGTCGCGAGGTCAAATGCACGTAAAAAGATACAAGGCTGGAGCCATTTGATTTGAGATGGCTATAAGCGGCCCCCACGCAGTTCAATTCGAGTCCCAACGACTGCTAGAAGAGCTATTGAAGGCAAACGAAATTGTTAACTGCAAGAGTATAGAGAGAATAACCTTGCACGAACGATGTTTATATAACTCTAGTTCAAAATTCGTCCTGTACTTTCGTTTTAAGAGATTCATTCCTTGCAGTTAAATCATTTTAGGTGCAACAAATTCTCTCTTTCTCTCTCTCACATCCAACGGTAAGATCTACGGAAAAATACCAAGAATTTCAGCCAAAAAAAAAAAAAAAAAAAGGACAACATATCTATATGCTTGCTACACATTCAAATCAGGTTTTAATTAGGAATTCAATGATAGAGGGTTTTCATTTGAAGTGTAACTAAAGTCAAGTGACTCAATTGAGGACAAACGCAACGATAACAAATAAAGTAGTTTACATCAATTAGAGGACTTTTCCTAATCTATAGTAGTCAATTTCACAACTGAAGGGAAAATTTCTGTTTATTCAATTGAATTTTTTTTTATTACCAATTAAATTCTTCTTTGACCCGGTATATCCATTTGTTTTCCAATGCCTTCTTTCCATCTGGTAACTAAGTTAATATCCAAATTCTTATCTTCTTGAGTGAATCCAACTCAACTCGCATTGCTAACTTCCACTTAACAAAATCTTTAACTTGCGCTGCTTCCAAAAATAATTTTAGTCTACCAATGTTAGTTAAAAACAAATAATGCAATGATGAAAAATACCTCTATACAAGTTTAGATGTTCTACTAAATTTTTTCAAAGTGGGTCCAAGCGTATGTGATTCTTGTTTTGGTTTTTTTTATCAAAGTCTATAGCCACAATTTCAAGATTTCTAACTAAAACATTATTTGGAAACCCCCTCCAGTTTAATCTTTTTTAGCCTCCACGGATTGTTTCTTCAACCTAGATTCTACTATGGATCTGTCCTTGTACAACATTTTCATCGAACATAACATCAATAGTTCTTATTATTGTTCTATTTCCAAAACCGATGATGCAAATGATTAGAACTATATCCACTGGAAAAAACAATTTTTTGCTTTTCCATCAAGCTTCTTTCTTTTTTCAAAATCTATGTGGATATATGAAACACAACCAAAAACTTTCAAATGCAAGAGATTCACTTTCTTTCCACTTCATTTTTCTTCTGGTTGCTTGAAATCAAGTGGAACCGAAAGTCCTCTATTAACAAATATGTTAGCCATATTAATTGCATCCACATTTTGCATACATCCTCATACTTTGAAATGCTTATTCAGAGTACTGTTCATCCTCTCAAAAACTCTATTTTGCTGCAATTTGTTGGAAACAATTTTTGTCATTTTGATTCCGTTCTTTGCACAAAATTGCTTGAGCTCCTTACTATTATACTCACCACCATTATCAAACCTCAGACATTTAGTCTTCGGGCCAGTCTCATTTTTCACTTCAAATTTCCATATCTTAAAAGTAGCAAACACATCATATCTATTTTTCAAAAAATAAAAACATACATTTTTTATGGTGTCATCAATAAATGCGACATAGTAGTGCAAGCTTCCAAGGGTTGGTCCCCACACATATATATATGCATTAACTCTAATTCTCTCTCTCTCTCTCTCTCGTTTTTTCTCCCAATTTTAACAAATTGACACGTTTTTGCTTCCCCATAATGCAATCTTCGCATAAACCAATATTTATGGACTTTAGATTGAGAAGTTTTCTCTCCATCCCCTTTCCGCTTATGTGTCCAAGCCTACAATGCCACAATTAGGAATCAGCTTTTGACTCAGCAATTGCTACAGTTTTTCTACTGCTTTCAATCATGTACAGCATTCCTAACTTTGTTTATTGTGTCGCAACCAAAGCACCTTTAACTATTTTGCAAGAGCTATCCCCAAAAATAGTTATGTAACCTATGCTATCTAATTAACTTATAGGGATCAAATCCTACAATATATTTAACATCATGCATCTTCCACATATCCATTAGTGGCTTTTATATAAACTTCACCCTTCTCAAAGCTTCATCATTTGCAAGATAAAATTTTTCAAACTTTTCAATAACAAAATTATGCATTAATTCTTTGCACGAACTAGATTGAAACAACACACCTAAATCTAAAATCCAAGACTCAATTGGACTATCAATACTCAAAATTAAAGCATTATTATCAAGCGTCTCTTCAAAAGTTGCATTCATGGGCTTCTCTTCCTCTTGATTTCGATCTCGATACTGAGTTTCTTTTTGGAGCTCTACAATTTTGTCTTAAATAGTCATTCTTTTCGTAAATCCAGCAAATTATGTCACCATCAGGTCTCCATTTGCTTCTCCCGATGGACTTCAATCTACCATGGTACTAATTCTTCCCTTGTTGATTGATTCTCCCTCTGCCTTCAGTATCCAAGGCAGCACCTGAAAAATCGTCTGTCTCTCTTATGCGAATATCCTTGCTAAGAATCAAATCAAGGGTTTCTTGAAGCTTCAACTCTTTCTTACCAAACGAATTGCTCATTGTAGTCATACACTCCAACTTTCTAGTAAATAATATGACAAAATTAAAACTTTTACCTCATCATCAAATTTATTTTTACCTTCCCTTTGTCCATATTCATCACTCCCACTATTTCACCGAACTAGGCGTTGATGCCGGTTGTTAGGAACATGAAGCTTTGAAGAGAAAAAATAGAGAAGAAAACAAGTGAATTTTTGCGTGGAAAACACTTTTTAAAATCAAAAAAGAAAAAAACTATAGTGTCGCACTAGGTAATCTCTTCGCTATTAGTATCAATATGAGCGTTACAACTACAAAACATATTGCCCAATTATATAACATGAGTTTAAGGCATACATAGTTATGATGAAAATTACACGTATGCCATTAACAGCAATATAAGCTCTATTTACTACTTTATCATGAAAATTACATATATGTCATTAGGAGAAAAAATTCTACACTTGAATATTATTTTTCTCTATCATACTCCACAACTACATCCAAATTTTTATGGATCATGAGGGCTGGAGCAATAGCGACAGGAAACGACAGTGTTCGCGACAGATGGCGAGCGAGAGTCCGAAACGTGCAGCATCTTTGGAGGGTACTAAGATTAGTGGGTGTGCCGTCGCCTCGTCGTGTCCTGGGTTTTCTTTTATGGCTGGAGCTCCTCTCTTTTCGATGGTTGACGGGTCGTCCTCTTTCTCGAACATGACGTTTCGATTAGAGCTTTTTGAACGAGTCATGCTTTGATTTTGTGGAGTCTAATGGGCGTGGCCTTTAAGGGTAAGTTTGAAATGATTCGGAGGTTGAAGATGGGATTTTGCGAGGTGTCGTGGGGTCAAACGCATCTAAAAAGATACAAAGTAGGAGCCATTCAATTTGAGATGGATATAAACGGCCCCCACAGCTCAATTCAAGTCCCAAAGGCTACTAGAAAGAGTTATGGAAGGAAATGGAAATTGTAACACAAGATCCTCCTCTCCGCCATGGAGTCTCCCCTCTACCGCTTGTGTAGTCCCCCTCTACCAGCTGGGTAGGTCTTGTTGTCATTCTCCTCTTCGATCTTGGAGCTTCTGCTTACTTCGGTTCTCCGTCTCTTCCTCTTGTTGATTTTTCTTCGTCGCGATGTCTAAACTTCAAAATCTCCATTTGAGTGCTCGGAAACCCTAATTTCTGCCCCTTTGCTCTTCGTTCACCGATTTCTTTCCCCTCAAGGTACCCCTCTCTCTTCACTCATCTGAGCTCCCTTCAACCCTCAAATCCACAAATCACCTAAATTCCCATTCCCCTACAAACAAGATATGGTTGATCAGAACAACGAAGACAGGAGACTTGGGGCTCTCTGCAAAAGTATGGGCAACCTCTGGAATGCAGTCGACGTTGTCAATATCCCAGGTGCAATCTCTCATGAAAAATTACTTGAGTGTCGCAACACCCTATTTGGCCGATTTTACACAAACCCTGCTTTGAACTTCAATGCTTTTATAAGCCTTATGAGAAAAGCTTGGAGGACGGAGAACTTTACCTGTGCGACGCTGGAACCTGGTTTTTTCTCATTCTCCTTCCAATTGGAAGCTGAGAAACAGAGAGTACTCCAATCTGGGCCTTGGTCTTTCTCCAGCCATCTTCTCGTACTTAGGTAGTGCGAACCTAACACACTTGAGTTTTGTTATAATTTTAATCATTGTGATTTCTGAGTGAAGTTTATAGGCTTACCTTATGGGAGAGTTACCTATGATGTTATCGAGGCAATTGCTTCCAAACTTGGAGTAGTTGTCAAAGTGAAACTGGAGGAAAAGGGAAATAGCACCTATAAGGTAGGCAAAGCCAGAGTGACACTGCCATTAGCAAGCCCTCTGAAGACAGGTGTGGTAGTGAATCTAGATAGCAAAAGGCTCTAGGTTGAATTTAAATATGAACGACTGCCCTACTATTGTTATTCCTGTGGCAGAATTGGCAATTATGCAACGGAGTGTGCTGAAATACCCTACAAGGAATTAGGGTTGGAACATAACTTACCAGCCCGATGTGGCGACTGGCTACGAGCTGAGGTGAGGGAACTAAGCCCCTATGGAAAAATATTTTATGGGAAGCAGGGGCTCCCTCCTGAAGAAGTGGATGTAGTGCCTGAAACCCCCTTATCTCTTGCATCTGCAACAGAACGGAACGGTTTATCATTATCTCAGCATACACAGGTTTGCAATACCCAGCTAGGGGGAAAGGAAACTAACCAACCCTCCTCATCTCGGGAACTTATCCTGGTTGAAGAGAAAAGCCCCCAGAAGAGGGGCAACTGCTGCATTGATGATGAATCAGTATTGATACTACACGAGGAACAGATGAAGGAAGTTGAAGTAGGGCTAGATGTGACCCCTCCTGCAAAGCTGAAAGGGAAATGTGTGAAGTCGACTAACTCAAAAAAAGTCAAAAGATTCTGTCCATATGGAGCACAAACATCATCTCAACACTCAGGGGACAGCACTCAGCTAGTGGAAATGTCACGCCCCGGACCCCGAGCGCGTGCCCATCCTATATGGTCGATAATAATTTGCGACTTCCTAGGACGAGTCGCCAACCCTTTCCATTTTATTGCACATACGGAAGCGAAAATAAATCGCCTGACAGTAATCATCTCGGGATAGAAAAGCAGGATAATAGATTCACAAACAAACATGCTTATATATATATATACTGAGTCATGTACATAGGTTTATGGCCAAAAGACTACAAAAGACTAGCCTTCTAAAAAGAAGCGGTCCTAATTGACCTACGCTTCTGATCACCTCCTCTCAGCTCTAGGTCCTCCACTCGACGACCCTGAAAATGTTGTCCCACAACGGGGTGAGATATCATCTCAGCGAGTCTAAGCTCTAAACCCCAATTAGGAGGGAAATACGCCCAGAAGCGTCCTAAGCACGCAATCACACAATCAAGGAGACTTACCTCGTCTCAGATCCACCTGCAGGTCAGTATAATTTATATCACAGACAACATAAAAGCATGAGCAACAATAAGCTCCAAATAACTGAAACGCCACACTCAATTAATCATGCGTTCCTAGTTTTGATCTCGGCATATAGCACGGCCTACTCTCAGTTCGGTGGTCTTCTGGCATTGCCAGGCATCGTCTCACCCCATTGAGCACGGCACGTCTCTTTATCGACGGCTTTCCCGAAGGAGCATAGGGTCCGAGAATCAAGGCGACCGGCTTCCCGTTGTCAGGGGGTATCCCAAATAGGGATAACGTCCAGCTCAATAGTCCGGGACGATTTCTCATAACCATCACACAATCACTCAAATATGGCCCAGGGCACCATGCATTGCACTCAAATGCTTCAATTAAAATGATGAGCCTGGCCTTTTTCGTCGTATTAGAAATTCATATGAAATTACTCGTGTGTGGGTACACGGTCAACTTGATCCAGAAAATTGATATTCATCCTTTTTGAAAATCCCACTATTTCATATAGTACTAAAAACCATTTTGGTGTCAAAACCCGACACACAGGATTTTCTGAATAAATATTGGAAATTCACAATTTTGGAATTAAATACCAAAAATCCAATCAGCACTCAATTTGCATAATTTAACACTCAATTGCAGAAATTAACCACACCATTGCAATCAGCACGAAATTCCGGTCACCGGCTATCCCGGTCTAATTTCCGGAAAAATAATTAATAATTAAATAATTACTGAAATTAATTAAATAAATCAATTTCAATTCTAAAAATACTAACCTAGGCCAAAATCATTAAATTAAATACCAATACGGACTCGGAAAATTCCCGAACCCTTCTAGATAAATAGTACAATTTATTTAGGTCTTAGCTAAACCATGCTAACCACCTAACATGCTCAATTAAATAATTCAATTTCTAATTTAATCTAACTAACCACCTAATTCCTAATAAAATAAATCTAACACCCCTTAAACGTCATTAACCTACTAAGCAGAGTTTAGAGTATAAACTCACCGGTGTATCGCGAAAACCGGTTCACCGCGACAACCACGCGACACGGCGGCCGAAATCTTAATTTTCGGCGGCGTCGGTGGACTTGGGCCGGGCCTAAAACGGGCCCAACACAACTCGGCAAGGCTGAGTTTAGGTCTTGGGCTTCGCGGGGCTGCTGGGCCTTGGCTTGGACTAAGCTTCAAATGGGCTGAATTTGCTGGGTGACTTAATGGACTGAGTGGGCTGGCTCTTTGGGCCGAAATGCTGCAATTTACGGGCACGGAGGCTGGCTGGATTGGGCCGTCCGGCGGCTGACTTGCGCTGAAGAAGCTGGGCCGAATTGCTGGGCTGCTCGGTGGGCTTACGGCTCAGGACGATGATCTTTGCTTCGCTAATGAGGTGTTGCGAACGAAGGAGAAGATCGTGGCTTTCTGGCTGCTTCGGTTGGCGAAATGGAGATCTTTGAGTCGGTGGTAGAAGACAAACGACCATGGAGCAGCAGGGTTTTGTCGTTGGCTTCGCGAGGACAAGATGAAGACGCTGTGAATATGGGCCTCCGATTGGAGACTTTGACCTCGTGCCGTCCAAGTAAGGACATGAAGAAGGTGGGGGCGGGCGCGCGGCTTGCGGAGTCAACCAGGTGGCCTCGCTTGAAAATAAACAGAGAAGCAGCTTCGGCCACTTGCTGGAACGTGGAGCTTGACCGAAGAAAATGAAGAGGACGGACGTATGGCGCGGGCGTGGGCTACAAGCGGTCAACTGCTGGGCTTCGTGGGCTTGAAGGTTGATCAAGAGCTGCTGGTTGAGGGACAAGTGGCGAGATGAAGTCAACAAGGTGGGCTTCGCTTGAATATTGACCGAGCATGCAGCAAACAAGGACGTGTCGTGGCTTGGAGATGGGGGAAAAATTTGGTGTTATAGTGTGTGAAGATGGAGAGCTGTCGTGAAAGGAAAAATGAAAGGAAAGCAAGGCAGAGACCGAAACAAAGGAGAATTGGATAAGGGAGATGGACGGCAGCTGGATTTGCTTGCCCAAGAAGCTGCGGAGGGTAAGGATTGAAGAAGACGTGTTGGAGAAGCTCAAAGAGGGGCCCAATGTCAGCAAATCTTATCTCCTTAATTAAACACATGTCCCCCCTATTACTTTCCAACAAATCAAACCCATAATTAACCATTTTGATGACAAAAATTGCAGCCATAGTCCAAGCTCCGAATTTCACTCTTTGGTATTTAGATTATTCAGATTCTTCAACAAACTCCCAGTTTAATGTCCAAATTTTGATGTAGAAAAAGTCCACGAAATTTCTATAAGTCCCTTTCGCCATACAGCTCAGCTTGAAAGCCCAAATTTCCTTCAAATGAG